>NC_050578.1:73023360-73243360 GCF_011100635.1 Trichosurus vulpecula
ATAGTTAACAGCAATATTATTTTAAGAACAATTTTGAGTGACTAAGTCATTTTGACAAGTATAAATACCTGAATTAACTAGAAAGGACAGATGAAGGAAGATGCTATCTGGAAGCAGAGAAAGGATTGATAAATAGATGTATAGAACAATTATATATATATATATGTACATATATGTGTATGTATATATATGCAGACATATATGACACATGTATATATAGTATGTGTATATGTGTGTATATATGTGTGTGTACATGTATATGTGTACATGTATATGTACACATATATATGTACATATATATGTGTACATATATATATATAATATATTCATTCTATTTGCGTCTAATGGTAGCTATCTCTAGGACAAGTGGGGCAGGCAAAAAAAGGAAAAAAAAGAAATTTATATGATAAGTTTATTATATATGTAAAAGGAATAACAAGTTGTACATAATAGATTTGCAGTTTCATATGCAATCTTTTTTTGTTATACTATCTTATGGAAATGATTGTTTTATTTAATATATTAAAAATAAATAACTTTTTAAAAAGAAAAAAGTATTTTGCTTTTCACTATTGCCTCCCTTAATCTATCCTTCCTATATTTATTTGCTGCTATAAATTTTAGGTTTACTCTGTTCCATTGATTTACCTTTCTATTTCTAAGCCAGTACCAAATAGTTTTGATGATTATGGCTCTATAATATTTAAGCTGTGTTACTGCTAAACATCCTTCCTTTACATTTTTATTAGTTCCTTTGATATTCTTGATATATGTTTGACAGTATGAAATAGACTTTTGAGGAGGGACAAAACCAAACAAAGAGAGGGCAAGAAACAAAACATATAATGGGATAGAGGGTAATGGACAGTTAGTAATCATAACTGTAAATGTGAATGGGATAAACTCACCCATAAAATGGAAACAAACAGCAGAATGGGTTAGAAATCAGAATACAAAAATATGTTGTTTATAAGAGCTACATTTGAAACAGAAGGACACACATAGAATTAAAATAAAGAGCTAGAGCAGAATCTAATATGCTTCAGTGGGAGTAAAAAAAAAGTCAGTGATGGAAACCATGATCTCAGACAAAGACAAAGCAAAAATAGACCCAATTAAAAGAGATAATCAAAGAAACCATATTTTCCTAAAAATTACCATAGATAATGACATACCAACATTTTTTACAGCAAGTTTCTCTGATAAGGGCCTCATTTCTCTGAGTACAAAACTAAATAAAATTTGTAAAAATAAGAGTCACTCACCAATTATAAGTGGTCAAAGGATATAAATAGGCAGTTTTCAGAAGAAGAAACCAAAATTACCTACAGTCATATGAAAAAATTCTCTAAATCACTAATGATTTGAGAAATGCAAATTAAAACAACCCTGAGGTACCATCTCACACCTATAAGCAATGACAAATGCTGGAGAGGATGAGGGAAAATAGGCACATTAATGAAATTCAAATGGAGTAGTGAACTGGTCCAACCCATTCTGGATAACAGTTTGCAACTATGCTCAACGTGCTATAAAACTATGCAATCCTTTGACCAAGAAATACCACTATTAGGTCTATATTCCAAAGAGAACAAAAATATTTATTGCAGCTCTTTTTTGTGGTGGCAAAGAATTGTAAATTGAAGTGGTATCCATTCATTAGGGAATGGCTGAACAATTTGTGGCATATAATTGTGATGTGATACTATTACGCCATAAGAAATGATAAGAAGGGTGCTTTTCAGGAAAACCTGGGAAAACTTATATGAACTGATGCAAAGTGAAGTGGAGGAACTGGGAGATTACTGTGCACAGTAACAACAATGTTATAATGATCAACTGTGGAAGATTTAGCTACTTTGATTGATACAGTGATCTAAAACAATTCCAAAGGACTCATGATGAAAACTTGCTATCTCCCTCCAGGGAGAGAACTGATAAATTCCGAGTGCAAATTAAAGTATATATTTTTCCATTTTTAAATTTTTGTTGCTATTTAATAAAATATGGCTAATATGGAAATGGGGAAATTAGGTAGTCTAGTGGATAGGCCAGCCTGGAGTTAGCAACAGTCATGTTCCCGAGTTCAAATCTGGCTTCAGATACTTACTAGCATGTGACCCTGGGCAAGTCACTTACCTTGGCTATTTCAGTTTCCTCATCTGTAAAATGAGCTGAAGAAGGAAATGGCAAACCACTGCAGTATCATGGCCAAGAAAACCCTGAATGGGGTCACCAAAAGTTGGATATGACTTAAAATGACTCAACAACAAATATGGAAACATGTTTTGTATGATTTTACATGTATAATTGATATCATATTGCTTACATTTTCAGTGGGTGGGGGAAGGTTTGAGAGGGAGGGAAAGAATTTTGAATTCAAATTTTAAAAAGAAAAGAATGTTAAAATAAATAAATAATAACTTAAAAAAAGAAAGAATCAGTCATATCTGTTAGGCCCATATAGAAAAGAAGCAAGTCTTCTTTTGAGTTGAGTAGCCTAGGCTTCAGAGAGCTCTGTGGAAACCTATATCAGAAGGCAGCAAAGGGGAAAGAGGACTTTTGGTTCTCCCTTTTCTCTTTTCCCCCTCCTTCTATCAACCACAAATGCAAGAGGAGGGTCTATAGAGCAGGCGTTATAACAAATGCATTGAAATATCACAGAGCAATTACAGAATACAAAATTTTCACGTACATTTCTCTACCTTGTCAGGCAATCAAATACTGGTTATTGATAATTCCGAATAAATTCTCAATATAAGGTCCTCCTTGGCTCTTCCTTTAATACCAAAGTTTTAAACAAAGTTCAGCTCAATTCATCAATACCTCACCATGGTATATTCACATTCTAGAATGCTTCGTTATAAGTATGTCAATGCAAATATCACAAGTTTCACCAAGGACATAGCATTTGGCTTCTCTCTACATTTTCTAGCTCCCTGAGGAGAGCCAATAACAATTTACACTAATGTATTATTTTTAATGAATTCCAGAGAATAAGCTTCTTGCCCAATTTGCCATATTTGCCAGATGTGAAATGAACTCTAAAATGCAACATAATGAGCAGACATCTCCTGGTAATTAATATCTCTATAGTGGCATTTCAATCATCATAAATATATCAGCATTTCCATGGAACTGACCTCCAAAACAACCAGAGGATTGGAGAATACTAGATGAGGTCTTAGAGAATATATGGTTTGACTTTATTTTATAGATGAAAAATCTAGGGTATACAGAGGCGAGTTAGCATTTCAAACACTTTAGAGAGAAGAAAGGAAATTGAACATATCATCAAGGTTCCCCCAACATCATGACAACCTTCAAAAATCCCCACATTCAGAAACATCTCAGGAATGGAGGCATTAACAGGAAAATCAATTAGACTATGTGGAGGAAGGGTTAGAAGGAGTGGAGAGGGCAGAGACATGAAGCAGAGGGAATTAGTTAAGCAGCCACTGGATACTCTTGATGAGAGGTCATAAGAGTCTGAACTTAGTTGGTAGCCATATGAAGGGGACCTAAATGAGAGACCTAAATTCTACTTTATGGAAGTAGAATTGACAGGATTCTGCAACTGATTGGATATCCAGGATGAGGAGAGTGAGGAGAAAAGGATGAATCTGAAGTTAGTATCTGGCCAAAAATATCTTCTCACCTTTTCTCAGCTCAGGGTAAGGGAAAAAAAAAACAAACATCCAAATAAAATGGCAGATTGAAAATCAGGCACAAACCCTCTGAACCTTCCCCAAATCACAATGTCATGCATTCCTCAAACCTCAGCAGAACTCGAATGAAGACTGACCTGAGGCTTCAAAGATTCAGAGACACTGAATCAACACATGGTAAATGAAAACTTAAGAGTGAAAGTCTATCCTAACGGTAGGCCAGGATTCTTGATAAGATCTATGCTGAGTTCGTATTACAAACTTGCTATACAAGTATTTCCTGAGTCAGTAGGACAGAGTTAGATTTAAATTTTCCTAGAACAATTTTCAGATTGTGGTTCTGTTTTGTAGGCAGTTTCTGACATTAGATCTTAGTTGTGCTACGTACAATCCCAATCCATAGATTTTGGCGCCTCTATGAAGAATGTTGAGAAACAAAGAAATTAGTGGCTTCCAAGTGATGCCAGTGGACCAAAGACAGCTTTCAAGTCTTGGAAGACATAATTTTATTGGAATTTTTTCTTTAATTGAACACCTAACTAGCACAAATGACAGGAAGAACAATAAAATTTGCTCAGGAGTCATTTCAGTTTTTTTGGGGGGGAAAAAGTTGCAAAACTTGCAGGTAGAATGTGGCCACTGATCATTTAGTACCAAACATTTCCTTTCAGTTAACAGAAGATAATCCAGGAATTTAAATTCTGTGCTCCCAGATGGCTGTGCTCCACATTACACAAGCCTGAAGGCAAATAAATCCTTTAATATTTTTGTACCCTCAGGTAAATATTCCAAACAATTTCTAACAGGAGCTTCATTTCATGTGTTACAACTCATAATAATATTTAAGAACAAATTTACAAGTCAGAAAAATATTTTAAGATGAGCATCAACACATTTTTTCATTAATGCATATATTTTTCCCACTCTAAGCTTTCTTTAAATCTCTTCTGCATTTCATGAAGAGGTTGGTAGAAACTGTTATTCAATAATTATTAGAGGAAGAATTGATGGCAAACAAGCCATTTATTCATCAAAGTTAGAAGAATATTTTAATATCTCCTTTTCCCTATTTCACGAACATTATTGTCATATCACCCTTTGGGTTAACAATGATTTCATGTATTCCAAGTTGTTGCTGTTCAGTCATTTCAGTAGTGTCTGACGCTTTGTGACCCCATTTGGGGTCCTCTTTGCATAGGTACTGGAGTGGTTTGTCATTTCTTTCCCCAGCCCATCTTATAGATGAGGAAACTGAGGTAAACAAAGTTAAGTGACTTTTTTAGGGTCACACAGCTAGTAAGTGTCTGAGGTTGGATTTGAACTCAGGAAGATGAGTCTTCCTGACTACAGGCCCAACTATTTATGCACTATGGCACCACTCAGCTGCCCCCTTGTTATGGAGACTATAGCCTCTCAATACTACAGGAAAACAAATATTACACTTAGTGTTGTAGCAAATAGCCACTGGAACTTAATTTCGGTATACTAACAGATTTAATGAGTGAATAAATAAATTTTGAATGAATGAATGAAAAATACTGAGTACTTACTACATGCCAATCACTGTGCTAAATTCTGGAAATACAGATAGAAAAAGTGGAATAGTCCTGGTTCTCAAGGATCTCCCACTTTAAATGGGGAAGACAATCATTAAAGAAAGTTCATCTAGGACAGATGGAAAGGCCCAGAGATCCTTAGGTTATATAAGTAGGTTAGATTCCAGTGCTAGAGGACTGCAGAGTGTAGAAGTGAGGCAGGTGGCAAGGTCTGGGAGACATTAGAAAGACAGATGTTTAGTCCTGGTGGTCCTTCAACTCCTCCAAAGGAATGGAGTTAAAGACTCACATCTCCTACAAGTCCATGGAGAAGGTAAACAGCCTGGGTGAACAGGGAAAACAAGAAGTGTGGAATGAGGAGGGAGGGAGGTAAGTCTTTCGGCTACAGGGAGTCCTGGATTGGTTCCAGGAAGCCCTGGACCAGGACAGGGAATGAGGGGGAGCCGCCAAATCCCCAAACCCATAAAAGTTGTTATGTCTTTAATTGGAAATGTTGAATGTTTAGAGTACAAGGAAAAAGGAAGGCTTTAGGAACACTACTTTAAAAATAATTTAATATAATATTTTAATATAATGTATAGAACACTTTAGAATTCCGTGTTTGAGATTACGGAAGTTTTTTTTTTAATTTGCTTCATATTCAGAGGAAGAAACTCAACAACAACAACCTGCCTGCTTCTGTAGTTCAGTTTAGACTCCTTGCTTGGCCAAAAACAAGCATCCTGATAAATTAGAAATAAAATCTTTATTTAAAATTGCCTATTTCTGTAAGCTGATGCATCATAGAATTATTGCTATTGAACAGGAAGGTGCCTCACAGCTCAGTTAGTTCAACTCCTTCATTTCACATTAAAGAAACTGAGGCCCATTAAGCTCTGATGACATGCCCAAGCTCTAGAGGTCAGGGGAATTTTAACCCAGGTTTTCTGACTCCAGAGTTAATACTAATGAAAGCCTTTTAAAAAATAATTTTCTAATTTCCATAGGATCAAAGCTTCCGAATTGGAAGGGACCCCTGAAGGGAGGGTAACCCTCTCATTTTGTAGAAGAAGAAAATAAGGATCAGAGACGTGAAGTAGTGAGTCTACTGTCATATGTGGAGTAAGAGGCGGTGTCAATATTCAAACAAAAGTCCTTTGATTTCAAATCCAATGCCCTTTCCCTATGTAACCTTTACTTCTCATGCTGCTATTAATATGTGTATTATCATTAATATTTTAAAAAATGAAAGGAGAAAAATAATATATGGAAATAAGATCACAAAAACCAACTCAACATTGGGAAACTTGGTTTCTCTTTTCAACCTTTGTTTTGAGTTCAATGATACACCCAAATGAATGTCCAGAAGAAGAAGGGGAAAAGCACTATCTACCATATGCAAGGCATTGTGCTCATCACAACAAGCCTATGAGGCAGGTACTTTATATTATCCCCATTCTGCCGTTTGGGAAATTGAAGCAAACACAGATAAATGACTCGCCGAGGGCCACATAGCTAGTAAGTACCTGAAGCTGGATTTGAACTTAGGTCTTCCTGACTCCAGTCCCAATGTTCTATCCACTGTACCACCTAGCTGCCATGATCACTCATTTTATTTGCAAGAAATCGTTTTCCATTCCATTCAAGAGAATCTCAGTCACAGAAAATTTCAAAGCTATAGTTCTCGTGACCTTGTTCATCTCCCACCCAATACAATGACATTTTCTCTGCTCTCTTTTCTCTACACTTTGTTCTCCTCAGTTTCAACTCATATAATAATTTCCAAATCTTTGAAATTTATTCATCCTCATTTCCTAGATATTTCTAGATTTTTAAACAACTGAGTGTACTATGACTTTTTATTTCCTCAGATGACTGAAAATTCTTGATATTATGATACTGAACTTGCTATTTTAATCATTCCTACAGTAACTCTTTGTTGATCTTCTCATTAAACAAAGAATGATGATGCCATATAGATAAAGAATGGCACTGCTCATGGCATTTCACCATGAAATAGCCTCTCTGCTTATCATGGCCTGTTCATGGACACTGGCTGAAGAGCCCCCCGGGCAGTCCTGATGATCCTACCCCAATTAGAAATGTGCCCTTTCCCATTGATCTGGAGCACACTTCTGGTAAAGGAATTTCATGCATCATAAAATCAGGCTTAAATTCTATATTCCCATACAGAGTCGCCACCTGTGTAGTTACTGAGCCATTTTATAAGTCTTGCTGATTCTTCCTCAATTTCTTTTATTACTACCGTATTTTATATAGCAATTCTTGCTCATATAATCGATCCCACCACAGGGATTTCCCTTTATCCAAAGGATCTGTCATTAGAATCCCAAAGATTCCTGACTTCCAAACTTCTGGAAACTGTTGACTTAGAAAAATGTTTTAGATTAAATATTAACCCTCTACCTTATTCTGAATTAAAAAGTAACTTGTATGTGTGACCTACTTAATCCTTAGAGGGAAAATACTCCCATGATCATATTTTCAAAGAAAGAATAAAAATGCACAATTTGAGAAAATTTGTTATTTAGTAGTCTATTATTTTAATATTTAATTTAATATATGAATAAATATTATTTTAATAATCTGGACTGAGTCAGAAGAACTAGGTTCCAGAGGTCTGTCTTCCAGTGGCTATGGGCAGCCTGGGTCACAGATCTGGGTCTCATTTTCTCATCTGTAAAGATGAGAGTCCAGTTGGAACACAGGATCACGGATCTAGAAGGACCTCAGAGGGCATCTAGTATAACATCTTTGTCTTATAGATGAGGAAACAGGACCTCGGAGGTTAAGTGACTTGGCAAAGTCATACAGGTAGTAAACATCAGAGATCAGAGGCCAGATTTGAAATCAGGATCTTCTGACTCCAGATATGATCTACTTTTAAAAAAGTATTCATTTTGAACTTAAATACAAAAAGACAAAATAAAAAAGAATATTTCCACATACCCAGCACAACATCAGAAGAGGATTCAATAAAAGCTTCTATTTCACAGTTTCTTTTTTTTTAAATTATGTAATAGATACTCCCCATCATTTTCAAAGCTACCCTGCCTTTCTGTGCTTCTAAGTTTTCTTTTATTCTCTGCTGTGCACCTTTTTTTCTCCCTCTCTCCCCACCACACCCTAGAGAAGGCTACCATTAGAGACATGTATGTTTATTTTCATATGCATACATATATACACATACATTTATATGCAAAACCATACAAAACATACTTCTCTTTACCAGCTCTTTCTCTGGATAGGTGATAGTTTCTTCCTTCATAGGTCCTTTGTAGTTGATTTGATTATTTGTAATACTCAAAATGACTTAGTTGTTCTTAGAACAATGTTGCTGTGTACAATGTGCTCTTGGTTTTGCTCATTTCAATGTATAATTTTGTAACATATTGTAATAGTCTCTAAATAGCATTTTATTTAGGATTTTTGCATCCATATACATTAATGAAATCAGTTTATAATTTTCTTTCTCTGTTTTTGTTCTTTCTGGTTTAGGTATCAGTACCATATTTGTTTCATGAAAGGAATTTGGTAGGACTCCTTTTTTGTCCATTATTCTAAATAATTTAATATTGGAATTAGTTGATCTTTAAATGCATTATATACTTTCCATTACACTATACTGATCTTTAAGTTTCTCTTGTCTCTAAAAAGTTAAAATAACATTCAGATATTGAGTATACATATCAATTTCAAATTTACTTCATACTATAATTTAGATTTTCATAAAGATTCTAAGAATTTCACCTTTAACAAAGGTTTTAACAAGAATTTGATTTTTTACAAATTTAAATTTAATTTTTTTAATTAAATTAAATTTTATCATTAAATTTAAATTTAATTTAATGAATATATTTAACATAAATTTAACAGAATTGCAAGTGTGTGTTAGTAGGAGGTAAATAAAATGTCTAGCTATGAATTAAAATATGTCTAGTCATTTCTGATCCTATTTATTCCAACCTGTTTTAGGGGCTCTGCCACCCCAATCTATGTTGTCTACATGGCTTTTAATGAAATAGAGAAAAAAATAATGATTTGCATAGAGGTACCTGCCTATTTTCTCAAATCAATCAAATGACAAGTAAGGGCCTACTATGTGCCAGACACTGTGCTAGATCTCATGTATATTAGGACCAAAATGAAATTATTCTTGACCTTGAGGAATATAGACCTAGGTTCTTTCATGGGAATGTTGGAAGGTCACCAATCGCGAGCTTAACCATAGACTCATTATTCATAGGCCACTTGCTTTACCATTCTCGCCTGGGCCACTGGCCCTTGCCAATCAAGTCTAATGCCAAAGGAATATGGTTCTACTATTTGGCTACCTATACTCACATTCTCACAGGCATTTGTTTAACCTTGTTGCCCCTATCTGAAAGAAGTTATCTTCAGGCGTCTTCAACCTTTATACTCTACAGGATAGCATATAGTCTACATTGATAATACCTACATTGAAGGTTTCTTGTGTTGATCGAATGTGCCTAGCATAGAGTGTATAATATATAAAGGCTATTATTATTATTATTATTATTATGGTGACTTGTTGACATATAATTTTACATGGTAAACCTTGTTACAAGGTTGAGTACTCTTGAACGAGAATCAACTAGGCACGTTAACAACCACAAATGGACCCCATTTTTTATGCTTTTTAAAAATCATCGATGGACTAAGACTATTGTTACATAGACTTACAAAAGATTTGTGACCTACAAGAAACTACAAATTATGCAATATTTTTTACTGAACATTGAATCTCAATATTTCCTCTCTACCTAAAGAGTTAAATAAGAAAATGTCCCATGTCCCTAACATGCCAAAATTATTTTCTTCTATATATTTAGTTGAGATAAAGTGGAGAACAATTAAACTCATTATACATCTAGACATATTACAAGATACAGCTTCAAATTCCTAGCAGGAGAAATTGCATTTTGGAATAGTAAGAAAGGGGAAAAAAGTTTTACATTTGAATTATTTAAAGGGAAAATATACTTAACTGTGTAAGTGATAGATGAAGAAGAGGATAAATCACTTTTAAAAAAACCCAACCTCTGGAACATAGTAAATTGGCCCAGCTGGGCAGAACCATAAAAAGAGAGACCTGGAAGTGACCATTAGTAGATACTTGACAGGTAGAAAGCAGAAACATATGATTTTGTTTAATGACAATCACCTCTCAGTTTACTGTCGCTAGGCCTCAAGAGGCTCTCCAAAACGTGTTAATGTAACTGTTGCAGGTGTACATTCAACTCAGTTAGTAATAATAAAAAGATTATGGCTAACTCTAGTCCAAGTTATAAAGCAGAGCTGGACATCTGCTTCTTGGGCTAAAATTTTGCAGCTCCCCCTTTCTATAGCCTTGAAATATCTGATTTGAATGGATGCAGACTTTTATATCTACTTCTTTCATTACTAAGCAAATAAACAAACCAAGAAGGGTTTTTTTTAATAACATTAATGTATTGCTTCTCACAAATGTATATAGTTTAGGGCAGAAACTGATTGATAGAATATAAGCCCCTTGAGGGAAAGAATCAATTGTTTCATTTTGTCTATTTGTTAGTGCCTGGAACGGTTTGTTGTTTAGTTGTTTCAGTTGTCTTACTCTTTGTAAACCCCCCATTTGGGGTTTTCTTGGCAAAGATACTGGAGTGATTTGCCATTTCCTTCTTTAGCTCACTTTACAGATGAGGAAAATGAGGCAGAGTTAAGTTACTTCTTCAAGGTCACAGAGCTAGTATCTGAGATCAAATTTGAACTCAGGTCTTCCTGACTCCAAGACTGGTACTCCATCTATTGTGCCACCTAGCTGCCCTCACCTAATAAATACCTGTTAATAAATACCTGTTGATTTATTGACTGATTATGTATAATCTTATCTCACTGTTGTAAGAGAATAATGAGCACCATCATATAACACTTAGCTTCCTGAAGTTGAAATACAGTGTTAAATTAAATATTGATATGGAGGGAAATTACTTCTACAGAAACAAAGCTATATTTTGGCTTAGTAATCAGTGGAGTGACAATATACTTGGATTTTGTAAATTTACATTTGATCATAATACATTCAAGATGTTATTTTGAAATGATATATGTAACTTTCTTTACAGCATGTTATACTGGATAGGGCACTGGATTTGGAGTCAGGAAGACCTGAGTTCAAATTCTGTCTTTAGTAGCAATGTCACACTTGGGAAAATCACTTGGCCTCTCTAGGTTTCCATTTCCACATCTATAAATTGAGATTATAATAATTATCTCTAAGGCCCCATATAGCTCTAAACCTTTACTAGATACATTATTTTTAGTATGCAAAAGAGATATTGTAATTCTACTATTTAAGCCTCTTTGTCCTTCTTAATATTTGGTATTGGCAGCAACCTAAACTATATCTTTTTACGCTGTAAGTCCACAACTCTTTGTTCTTTCTTTAGTAGACACAGAAAACTACTGATATTCAACTTCTTTATGATATAATGGACAAAAATATCTTCTTTGTTTCTTCTACTGGTTATCGTTATCAAGCCTTTCTAGCTTTTTTCACTTCTCCTCATAGATCATGCTTTGCAAACATATGTACATCCTTCTGGTTCTCATTCCCCTCTTGAAAACAGCTTTCTTGAAGTGTGATACCTAACACTGGCAAAAATCAGATGAAGAGTCTTAAACACGGCCAATAGCTTTGAATTTTGAGTCTACGGGTTAGAATGATAAGGGTATTCTAACAATTTAATACCATTCCAAAACCCTAAAACACAGCTGGATATGATTCTTCTGAGGTATTGAGAACTTTGGAAGAAAAACGTGAACCTTAAATATTATCATCCCACAATGTAGCCTGACATTTTTCTACACACTTGTACTATGTTGCATCTGTAGCCTTCTGAGCAAAATATAGTAAATGTAGTAAAATATTTGTAATATAGTAAATATATTTGAATGTGCTCTTGCTCTTCAAAATACTAACAATTCCTACCAGTCTGGCATGACCTGGTAAGTTTATAACCATGGTCTTCTGTCCATAATTCTAATCCTTTAAAAAAAATAAAAAGGGGAGGGAAGGGGAGAAAATCTAAAACTTATGGAAGAGACAGTTGAAAACTAGAAATAAATAATGAAAAAAATAGGTAGTCCAACATGGGCCTGTGGATTTCCATTTTGTTTCTTGTCCCCAACTTATTTTTGTACTCTGTAAGCTCCTATTGAAGTTTTCTAAGAAGTTCTCAACCAATCATTTTGTTTTTTTGAAGCAGGCCATGTACTAATAATTTGTCAAAATGTATAGAATATAGTAAAACTTTCAATTAACACAGGCTAAAACACATCTCCTAGTTCTCCTCTGTTAAGCCAGCAGCTTTATTAAAGGAAGATGCTGCCCTGTGTGCCTTGCTTCTAACAAACTAGCATTGGGGCTGTCATTTAAAACCCTGCTATCTTCCTGATGGAAATTGGGCTTAAAATAATGGCTCTGAAATATTTTCATAAGAGAAAAAATTTGTAGGCAATTATAATTACTAAGAACTTTTTCTTATTTCCTTTTTAAAGGCATAAGCATTGTTTGTTGTTTTATAAAAAGCTTGGCCATTATCAGTTCCTCACTTGTCTTTAATTTTAATTTAAATATGGCCTATAAATGATACATAATAGATAAAATATGTGTATGAATATTGTAATTCAAAAATTCATTTCAAGCCTTTTCATTACTCAAAATTTTATTTCATTTCAAGAAAATGTCATTGATATGAAACAGAAGAAATAACAAAGATAAAATAAAGAAAATGAGAATATTTTAATAGATTTTGGTCAGTCTCTTTTTGGTGTTTTGAAAACCAGGGGAACAATTCTATGCTGATTTTGTTTTAAATTAATTGTTTTCCTTCCTTATATAATCAAACAGAATCCTTATGGAGATTTCCATAGGTGACAATTGACAGGAGTGTGACAGGTGGTGGGGGTGGTGGGTAGTCTGCCAGTTAATGGATCCTTCCAAGTATGGTGAAAGGAAAACAAAAAACACCCACCAACCTTCAGTGAACATCAAGGTCAGTCAATTATCTAGCATTTATTAGGTGCCTACTATGAACCAGGAAAAGAAAGGCAAAAAATAATCCCTCCTGTCAAAGAGCTCACAGTCTAATGAGGTACACCATAGGCAAACAACCATGTATAAATAAGAGATATCAAGGATAATCTGAGGATGACCTCAGAGGAATGGCTCTAAGATCAAAGATGATTAGGAAAGGCTTCTTGATGAAGGCTGAACTTTAGTTGAGACTCAGAGTGAGTCAGGGAAGCTAGGAGAGGATGAGGGAGGGCTTTCCAGGCATGGGGAACTGTAACAGCAAGCCCCCTAGCATAACCAGGATGGCCTGCTAGCACAGGTTCTTTAATCTGCTTTACTAGGAAAAATAGCTTTTTAGGCGTCAGCATTCTTCTTTAATTACATTCATTAGTTCAGGTGAAAAGTTGGCACCCAGAACATCAGAGAAAATATAAGCAGAGAAAATACAAGCAGAGAAATTAGACCAACAGATAGGGCTCTGACTGCCTGAATCAAGGCAATGTTGTTATTCACTTTATATACACTACTGGATCGAGAGAGCCTTTACGTCTGAGAATTCGGGGAGTTCTGAATATACAGCTACTCAGAGTCTTGACCAGGGAATCAAAAGATCCTTCTCATAAGCAAACCTCCAGAGCAAAAGCTCACCTCTCAGAATATACATCTTTCAGCTAATAGGCTCAGGGCCAGAAGGCATCACAACCCTCTTGACTCAGTGCCTAATTAGCTTAGTACCAAAAGGTGTGGAAGCCTTCCTACAAGCAAGCTCCTCCTTAGGCAAGTCCCTCCCCCAATGGGCTCTATGTGACTCAGGATGTATCACAGCTGGGCCAGAGCTTAAAGCAGTAAGATGTCCTTGACTGAACACATGTGGTCACACAGGCCTATTAATGGATGGGGAAGATCTTCCTATTCCATTAACGTTACAGGGACAGCCAGTGGAAACTGTTGAAGCGAAAAGATAGAATGTCAAGTGACAGTAATGACAAGATAGCCAATGCCACTGCATTGGTGGAAGGCGGAAAAAGACTTTGTAGACATCTCCCTAAGCTAGGCTCCTATTTCTGCCACCAGCATCATATTCTTGTTTTTGAGGGAACTTAAAAAACTTGGTAAATTTTTATATTCAATCTTGAACCATTTCTAAAAGAAAGAACAGTCTAACTATAAATAAAAAATACTATTCTCTCTCCTCCAATTTCATCTAGAATCATGATCATTAAACTAAGGTATGAAGATCCATTTCTTCATTTCATTCCATAGTATGTAATAATTATCAACAATATACCATATATCCTCAAGAAGTTCATTATTTAGTTACTTCACTGTCTCTGTCCATCTATCAGGTTCTGATAAAGCCTGATGGTCTGAAAAAATGCTAATTAGGTGGAAATTTTAATTGATAAAACCACATCCCTAAATTTAGTTTGGGACAGTTTTGTTTTTGTAAATTCCCAACCTTAATCTCTGCCCTCTTGAACCTTAAGGAACTCAAAAATTCTCATTTTCCAAACCCTTTTTGGGGCTGCATAGTTTCATAGGAAAAAGAACTGGACTGAGAGTCAGGAATCCTAAGTTCTAATCTCACCCCTAACCACTGACTATCTGGGCCAATCTCTTTGGCCCTTGTACTTAGTTTTCACATCTGTAAAAGTAAGGAGATTGGAGCAGACCATTTCTCAGCTCCCTTTTAACTGATACTCCGATCTTATTAGATAACAAGGTCATTTTTAGACCAACCTCCCATTTTTTCAATAGCTGAAAATTGGGGAAACAAATTGACTCACAAGCCTAAAAGAAAACAGTGAATGAAAACGTATGTATATTTTTTAAAGTTCAGCAGTATTTGTAAGACATAATCAATTCCAGTTTGGGACTCAAGGGAATGTCTGTGCAACCTTCTAAAATGGGAATTAGGTTCCAACTAGGTGATTTATATTAAATTCCAAGCTGAGGACTCCTAAATCAACATTCTAACAGGGCCTGCTAGTGAAAGTGCAGGGCCAGCATTTCTTGCCCTGGCTGAAAGCAAATTGAAAGCTGTGACTGAAGGATTGCTGAGGCCATGCACTGCCAAGGCCTCAATGTAAACACAGGTGTTGTGGGAAGGCGTGCATCTAGCAAAGCAAATGAAGGAACACAGGCAGTCATGCTGTGGAACCGAAATGCTAGATTCCACCTCACCCCCTCCCCCTAACAAAAAGAATTCAAAAATTAACATTTGAATTTCCTCTTCTCTAGACCTTTTGGTGCAGTGGTAGATTCATTGGTGAATTACTC
Source organism: Trichosurus vulpecula (assembly GCF_011100635.1). NCBI lineage: Eukaryota > Metazoa > Chordata > Mammalia > Diprotodontia > Phalangeridae > Trichosurus > Trichosurus vulpecula. The sequence goes on from NC_050578.1 coordinate 73,038,942, forward strand.
TGTCATTATTTTTACAATTCAAATATATGGCTTTTTTAAGGGAGGTCATTTTATTTTATTTTAAAACATTCATTTAAAAAAATTTTGAGTTCCAAATTCTCTCCTTCCCCCTAGCCCCTCCCCCACCCGTTGAGAAGGAAAGCAATATGATACCCATATAATAAGGTCATTTTTTCTTCCTAAAAATTTCCCTGCAGTGCAGTCATCTGAGCTTCTTACCACCTCACCTCATTTACTGGCTTTTAGAAAAGATTCTTTTCATGTAGTTATTACCACCAGACAATCCTTTTTTCTCCTAATTTTATTAAAGAGCATCATTGCTGCTTTAAGATGCTGTATACCATATATTGGGCAGAAAACAAAGTCCAATTCTACAAAATGGGTATATGAAGTTCTTTTTCTCAAAGCCAGTGACATGAAGCATTTATTTAAGTATATGCCAGGCACTCTGCTAGGTTCTGTGGATACAGAGTTAGAAATGAAATAGTACTTGTCTTCAAGGAGCTTGCGTTCTTAAAAAATAAAAGAGCTTACATTCATTTTAATTTCAGGTCAGTCGTTAAATTTTCAAACGGCTAGATCAAATTGGAAAAAACAACTAAAATAACCAAATAAAATGCAAATCCATTATGTACTTTGGCTTATCAATGTACTTGTAGAAAAAAAAGCATTCTGCATAAATACTGTATTATCTTCACTTTCACAAGTCTTAAAAGTTTTCCCTTAGGAACTTGCTCTCCAAAGGATGAAAGCTAATTCTTGAAATCCATCAGACTCTCTTGTAAAAGAAATGCTGTGTTTTGTGTTTTCATCCCCAAGCTATAAAACATTTTAATGATTTCAAAAGTTAGTAAGGTTGAATCGGTATATTTAAATTACCATAAAATTTTAAAGTTAGGGGGAACCTCAAGAGGGCTGACTTCCTTGTTTTGTAGATGAGGAAAAAGACCCAGAGGACTGAAGTGACTTTCCCAAATTTATACAACTCTTTAATCACAGAGCCTATACCTGAATCCAACCTTCTGACTTCCAGTTCAGTGCTCAGGGGTTTTACCGCCCTAGTCAGCCTCAAAAGGAATTGATTTCTACTAAACAGCATCAAATGAGACAGGAATATATTTGGATATAGAAATCAAGGGAATTGTTGCTTTCTGCCCTAATTATTGTGAAACACCTTTCTTCCCTAGACCCTATTTTTCTTAATCATTATGTAATACTACCATTTGAGGTAGATAAAAAGTCAAGTTGTTTTTCTGGGCAACCAAAAAGCTAATTTTGTTGTAAACAGCACTGTTTTAATGGCAAAGAAGTTTGACTTGGCAAACCATTTGTTTAAGTGTGCTTTGGACTCCAGTATACACAGATGCATCAATAAAGGGGCAGAGAAGGGGGAGTTGGGCTCAGGACTGGGGCTACTGGAAAAGAGACAGATGGACAAGGCCGAGACAGAAAGAGACTGGAAAGAGATGGGAAGAAGACAAACAAAATTTTATCAATAGGGACTGGGTCTTCCTGGGATTCCCAGAATTTTTCAGATTATGCTCCTTTGCTGAAACAAATGTTTTTATTGTGTAATGGCAAGCAGGGTGGGACTTTTTGCTGTTTTTTGTTTTGGAGTGCATTACAGAACTAAGGCAACCAAGTACCTTTGAGTCTTGCCTTTGTTTCAATCAAGAGTCTTTGATTGAATCAAGAGCCTTTGATGATCTGCTTAAGTCACAGGAAGGCCTAGGTCACATGGGTTTGAGTCAAATGGTTATCATGCCCTCTGATCCTGAAGAATTGTATATATACTCTGAGGTTAGCATTTTGTTTGAGGGCTCACTCACTGGAAGAGTGTTCATGTGATTTGAGCAGACAAGACTCTAGGTAACTGTTAAGGAGCCCCCTGGCTTTGAATACCCAGATGTTGGTGCTGCTCTCTCTCTCTCTCTGGTAACTATGTATGTATAGCTTTGGTCAGACAGCTAGAAGCCTGTCTGTTGATTTGTGTTATTTGCTCTGTTTATATTTTCTCTGTTTGTAATTTCTGTTTGTATTTGCTCTGAAGTTCAGGGTGCTGACTTTTCCCCCTGAACTAAGTGAATGATACAAGCACATTTATTTAAAGTGAGATTGTAAACCCCTTAAAGTTGCTTTCCTTAGAAAAGCCAATCAAAGAACCTGTGCTAGAAGCCTTCCTGTGTACTGATGTTATTGGCCTTACACAGCCACAGTAGCTGCAAGTAACATTATTGTTACATATTGTATTCCTATTTTCTCCTAATGCTGTCATTACCACCCTCTTGCCCAAAGCAGCAATTCTTCTTGTATAGACAACATAGAAGGGGTCTATGGCCTGAGGTTTATTGGCTGGGTATTTTTTGCTAAATGTTTTCTTCCTGGTTCTCTAAGCCTCCCTTGTTGTATGAATAATGAATATGGACTAGCAATTGAACAATGCAATAAAGAGGAAAAACCAAAGAGTCTTGACCTTTGATCTCTCTCTCTCACTACTTATACATATATCCATCCAGTGAATTAAATGATGATTCTACTTATTACCTCCACAACCATTATATCATATGTCCATATATTTCTATCTTTATAATCTATATCGATAGAGATATATTTTTATGCCAGAATCAACAGAAATACCCCACAATTCACAGGAGATAAAATACAAGAAAGAAGCCAGCAGTAACATCCATGGCCTCAAATGTTTGTAGACAAATGACCAAAGTTTATTGATCAAAGAAGAGGAACTAGATATCCAATCCAAAAAGGCATTTTTTGAGCTCATAGGCATTGCTGAGACTTGATTAGCTAGAACCAACGAGTGAATTATGTCTTTGGATGGGTAGAACGTATTGAAAATAAACACGATAGGTAAAAGGAAGAAGACAGGGGATTGAAATAAACATTGAAATAGTGCCTAATATGTGCCACACATGGTATGAAGCACTTTACAAATATTATCTCATTTGATCTTCAAAATAATCCTGCAAGGTAGATGCTGTTATCATCCTCATTTTACAGTTAAGAAACTGAGGCAAACAGGCCAGGGTCACACAGCTAATAAGCATCCAAGGCTGTATTTGAAGTCTGGTCTTCTGGACTACAGGTCTAGTGTTCTGTTCATGGTGCTGCCTAGGGTAGCACAGTGCATTAAGAAGGTATTCTCATGTTAAATACAGGAACCAGAGAAGGGAAAGCACAGCAGAGATGGTCTGGGTGAAGTGAAGGGGGGGGTGGTGAAAGAGAAGTGATTTTGTCATTGGAATATACTACAGACCACCTGAACAGAAATAGGATAAAGATGAGGAGTTTGTGAAATAACTCATAAGCCAAACCCAGAGGCATATATAATAGTGAGTTTGGGGAGAGACATGGGGGAAGGCCTTCAATTATCCCAACATCTGCTGAAGCTCTCTTTGCTGAAAGTATAGCAGCTAGTAACTTTTTTTTAGTAATAATTTCATCCTTCAACAGGTTAAGGAAGGAACAAAGAAAAAAATCGATTCTGGATTTCATTCTAACTATCTGGAAGGAATGGGTTGCTGGGATTGAAATGATGGAAACCTTGAGGGCAGAGTGACCACTACAGTATGCAACAAAGGAGAGGGAATATGGGAGGGACTACTGTGACAGGTACCCTAGATTCTGGAAAACCATATTGCAAAGGTTTTAGAGGAAAGATGACAGAATGGGATTTGTCTGAAGAGACTGATGTAAAAGCACAGAAAACTCATCAACCAACTTAGATTTTAGAAAGAATGTGTAGAACATGAAAAAAGTCAGGTAAATGAAAAGAGGAGTATAGCATAATTCCATAAACTTGGTGTCATGAATGCTAAAGCTCAGAATGAGTGTAAGTCAGGGAGAGAAAAGCTAAAGGATGACAAAAAGAGTTTTTTAATTAATTTATTTGCTATACTTGAAGAAAAATGAGACTCAATAAAGGGGCAGTATTATTGTTTGGGGCACATGGGATAATTGGTAACAGAAAAGCCACATTTATTCAATTATTATTTTATTTCTTTTTTATCTGCAAAGGAGAATTGTCTTTAACCTGGACATATTTTAGAATTCTTTAGAATTTAGAATTCTAAACAACAATGAGCTGCCTTGAATGAATTCAAGTCACCTGGCCGAGATGAACTACATCAGGTCCTTGAAAATACTGACAGATGGGATTGATGAGCCCATGTCAGTGATATTTGAAAGGTCAGGCCTTTTGTCTTGCGTCTTTGCCCCAGATGCGATGGGTCACCTTGGCTCTACTGTGGCCACATGTGCAAAGCCGAGCAGGGGTCTTCTGCTGTGGCCAACGCTGTACGCTTCTGAGGGGTGGCCTCAATATATTCACCAAGGCCTTGGGCAGTATGCAAAAGGTGTAAGCTTCAAGAAGGAACTTCAGAAGTCATCTGTTCCAGTCCCCTCTACCTTGCTGGTATTCTTACTCATTACTCCCCACCACAGTGTACAACCCAGGCCCATTGGCCAATTTACAGTTGCTTACACATGACAAATCTTTCATCTTGATGACTTTGCACTGACTGTATCCATGCTTAGAATTCTTTTCTTCCTCACTTCTCCTTTTTTGAAATCCTTAATTTTTTTTAATCCTCAACTCAATCGAATTAGTAAACATTTATTAATCATTTACTGTGTGCCAGGTACTGTGCTAAGCTCTGGGGTTGCAAAAGGGGGCAGAAGACATTTCCTACCCTTGAAGAGCTTATAATCTAGCAGCTACTTGGCTCAAGCACTGCCTTCTGCAGGAGACCTTTCCTGGTCCCCTTATCCCCACAGGTGTTAGTATCTTCCTTTCTAGGGTCACCTTACATATGCTTGTGAGTCCCTGGCCAGTGCTGCCACTTTTCAGGGATCCCCAGCTATACTCATTTCACTCCCATCTCACTCACTGCCCAGACTGTTCCACCTCCTTATCAGCCTTGACCCTGAGAAAGTAGCTACGATTTCCAGTTCCCTGTTATGTGCTGTCTTCTTCCATTAAATGCAGGCTACATGAAATATTGAAGAGTAAAATAAACAGAACCAAGAGAATGTTGTGTACAGTGTCGGCAATATTGTTTTACGAACAACTTTGAGCAACTAAGTCATTGTGACAATTATAAATACCCAAATTAACCACATAGGAAATATGAAGGAAAATACTATCTGTTTCCAGAGAAAGAACTTATAAATAGAAGTGTATATATAATGTTTTTATATATATATATATATATATATGTGTGTGTGTGTGTGTGTGTGTGTGTGATATATATACATATGTGTGTGTATGTCTGTGACACATATACACATATATGCACATATATACATATATATGTATATCTGTGTGACACATTTGTGTCTATTGATAGCCATCTCTTAGGTGGGGGGAGAAGGAAAAAAGGGGAAAAATAAATTTACATGATAACTTTTTATTTTAAAAGAATAGCAAGTTGTACATAATAGATTTGCAGTTTTATGTATAATTTTTTATTATACTATGTCATGGAAATGCTTGCTTTATTCCATAAATTAAACATAAAATAAAATGCATATTGAGAGTAGGTAGGGATTATCTTATTTTCTTTTATTTGCATCCCTGCTATTAGCACAGAGCTTGGCATATAGTAAGTAGTTAATCAATTCTCTGTCTATTTGCCTCTTTCTCAGCTATCAATCATCTATCTATCCATCTAACTTGTACATAAAATATGTGCTTAATCTCTCCTCTGCTATAATGTAAGCTCCTTGAGGGTAAGGGTTGTTTCATTTTTGGCTTTGTATCCCCAGGATTTGACAGAATCCCTGAACATATTAATAATATAATTAAAATGATGATAATAATGATTAATAGTCTCTGTTGTTTGATTGAGTCTGGACATGTCACTCTTCTGCTCAATAGCCTTCAATGGCAACCTTTAGCCTTCTAAATAAAGTTTAAAGTCCTTTTCCTGATATTTGAGACCAGACATGAATTGGCTTCATTTCATCTCTTTTTGCTATGCACTATAAACTACAACCAAATCGGGCCACACTTCATCCTATCTTCCGTTCCAAAAAGTTCCACACACAAATAAAAACCAGCTTGTGCTGTTCGTTCCCTTTTGCCTCTAATACTTTCCCACCCCTTTCCTTACTTGTTGAATACTTCCCCATTTTCAAAACCCAGCTCAAATGCCTCCTCCTCCACGAAGGCTTCTCTGATCCCCTCACCAATAACCATCTTCTCACATACCACTTAGTTTTCAAACTCTACAATGCACTTATTATATATTTTACATTATAGTTAGATTTGACTTTTTTTCCTACTACAAGGTAAATTCCATGAAGGCAAGGTCAATGTTTTACTTAAAATCTCTGCCCCACAACCCCAAGCACCTAGTGCTCTATGTATCTCATGATTTTTTGTTGAGTCAATGAATAAATGAATAGAACCCAAATTATATCGGACAAATGGTATTTTTAATGGTATGTAATATACTTACAACCTGCTAAGAAAGAAGAGTGACAAATCTTTAATGGATTTTTATGATGCTTTAAGATTTATCCATTGCTTTAAAAATGTTATCTCATTTCATCCTCACAACAACCCTGTAAGGTATATGGCCATTTTACAGATGAAGAAATTGAGGCTGAGGGTTAAATGACTGACTTGCCCAAGGTCACACAGCTACTAAGTGTCATGGGAAGGATTTGAACTCAGGTCTTCCTGCTTCAGATCCAGCATTCTAATCCACTGGCTGACTAGTTATATTTACCAATGATAGTGCTGCCATTTGGTAAATACAACTAAATTATTAATACTTCGGGAGAGAGAATATTGATGAATACATAACTTAATACATGTGGATTTGTTTGCTGTATTTTCTATTCATTTTTAATATTGAAGTTTATGTAACTTAATATACATAGGCTTGTTTGCTATATTTTCTATACATTTTTCCACTGTGAGAATTATCCAAGAAAATGACATTTTACTGGAAGAAAGAGAAGATGATATTCAAAGTCCATTCAAAACCTATTAGTCCGAAATATGAAAGTCGTGGTGTGATGCAAAACTTTAAAAATGAGTGTCTTTCAATTTCTCAACATTCAAGCTTTTTTTTCCATTGCACTTATTTACAGATGGAGTATATCAGCCAGAACCAAGAACTTCAAAGGTTCAAAAAATAAACTGCAAACTCGCAAACTTTTAGTTTTTGCTTTACTTCCCTTATTTTTCTAACCTTTCATTTTGAAACACACTCTTCTTGCATTTTCCATTTTCAGATAAAGTTGGTAGGACTGAAATAATTTATTTTTAAAAATTATAAAAAGGTTGTTAAACCACTCAGGGTTGGACTTAATGACATACAACCTGTGAAGTTCCACATTTTACTACCCCTTTCCATCCTGCCATAATATTTTAATATCTCCAAGTCTGCTTCATATTAAAAGCTAAGTGGCTGATTATTACTGACTGGTAGAAAAGGCAAGGATACCGTGGGCAAAACAGAATAGATTTGTGTCCTTATATTCTCCCGCTACTAAATTTTCTACCCTGTCAGGTAAAGTAAAATTGACAGCTTTGATTTCCTCTTCAGAGATGCAAAAAGAATGGCCAGGGTGGGGAGTTCCAACTCCTTCGTTGGAAATGTTGCTCCAATTTCAGTTTCTTGACTGTCATCACACCATCTCCACTTCAATTAGAGGTTTTGTCATGTCCCCTACCTTTTTTTTTTGCCAGATCCAGGATTTTCTGCATATATGGAATTCTTGATGTCCAAATCCCTGCCTATGGTCTAGGACATGTGACTTGCTCAGGGTCACTTAAAGAAACCGGGCTTGGGGCAGCTAGATGGCACAGTGCATAGAGCACCAGCCCTGGAGTCAAACAGCCTCTGACACTAACTAGCTGTATGACCCTGGGCAAGTCACTTAACTCTGATTGCCTCCCTCCAAAAGAAAGAAACTGGGCTTGAACCTACATTTTTCATACTCTCTCCACTACTTCACACTGCCTTTCTTTCCTATTTTAGGATTAAGAAAAAAGGTCACTCTCTGAGTGTCTATAGTAACTAAATATTCCAAGTGTCATTCAGGTCAATATTTCTCTAGTCATATTACAGAGAAGGGTGATCACAAACATCTGGTGAAAATCAAGTCAAGTCAACAGGCATTTACTAAGAACCTAGTTAATTAGTCAGACAGTAAATAGCTTGGTGGCACAGTGGATAGAGTGCTGGGCCAGCAATCAGGGAGACTTGAATTCAAATCTGTTCTCAAATACTTGTGACCCTGGCAAGTCACTTAACCTTGTTTGCCTCAGTTTCCTCATCTGTAAAATGAGCTGGAGAAGGAAATGGCAAACCATTCCAGTATCCTTGCCAAGAAAACAACACATAGGTCCACAAAGTGTTGGATACAACTGAAATGACTGAAGAACAACTGACTATTATAGGTAAACACATTGGTGGGAGCTCATGAGATTATGGTTATTAGGAAGCTTGGCGGTACAGTGGATAGAGCGTTTGGGTCTGGAGTTGGGAAGACCTGAATTCAAATCCAACCTCAGACACTTACTAGAAATATGACCCTGGGCAAGTCACCTAACCTTCATTTGCTTCAGTTTCCTCAACTTTAAAGTGCAGATCTTAATAGCATCAACTTCACAGGGTTGTTGCGAGGTTCAAATTGGATAATATTTGTAAAGCAGATGCTTCATAAATGCTAATTCCTGCATTCTGACATGGCATTCTCTGCCCAAGCCCTGAGCCTTCCCCAAGGCTGGGACCTCAAAAGCTAAGCCAGGGAAAGTGACTTTGTGGCATTTGGGATGAGCCCTCTGTGGAATTCCTTGCTTGAGTCAAATAGCCCAAGCCCAGACTGAGCCGTCCCCAAACTCTTGGCCGGCTGCCTGAGCTCAGTTCTAGTGAGAGCAGCCTGGGAGAATTCTGGGTAGGTACAGGGCAGCTCTCCTAGCCTGAGTCAGCTCCCAGCTGGTCCAGCCCAGACCTAGTCTAGCAGGGAGAGTAGTCTCAGGGTACTCCAGGTGGGGTCCAGCAAGACGCCACTGGCCAGAGTCCAACTGCAGGAGAGTAGCTCTGGACAGAATTCAGCCCAAACAATTCCTGAGGCCTGTGGTGGACTGAGAACTGGAGTTGGGGTGAGTGGGTGGGGAGCGGGGAAAGTCTGCCAGGAGAACCTACTGCAGGGGGTGGGGGAGTCTCAGAGAGAGGCAGAGTCTAGAGGGAGCAACTTCACAGTCCTTCAGGGAGGAATTTAGTCTGGGACACTGTTCTCGGGACCAGGCAGGCCCTGTCCATACCATCAGGTTTTGGAGCTTCACCCAAGTCCTAGACAACTGTACATTGTAGTTGCTAAGACAGCTGGGTGGCACAGCGGATACAGCCCTGTGCCTGAAATTGAGAAGATCTAAGGTTAAATCTGGCCCCTGACACTAAGTTGTTGTGTGACCCTAGGCAGGTCATTTAAACTCAGTTTCCTCAACCTTTAAATGAGGCTAACAATAGCACCTACCTACCAGGGTTATTGACAGGTTCAAATGAAATAATATTTTAAATGCTTGGCACAGCACCCAGCATACAGTAGAAACTTAATGAATTCTTCCTCCTTTCTTCCCTTCCTTCTTCTTTCCTTCCTTCTCTCCTTTCTTTCTCCCTTCTTTCTTCCTTCCCTCCCTCCCTCCTTCCCTTCCTTCATCAGAGAAACTTGCCATAATTTCTTTATATTACTTTATTGTCTATGGTACCTTTTTAGCAAGAAGAGAATCACAGATCTTAGAAACCATACAGCTCAAACTCATTCATGATCTTATGCACGAGGAATCAAGCTCACAGAAAATTGGAGTGACCCAAGACCATTGAGCTAGCTTAGAGTAGGAAAGAATTAGAACCCGTGATTATACCTGGCTGATACTGCTGCCAATAACACATATACCATATGGGAAGACGATCATATTTGACCAGGAAGGGGCTGGGAGAGGACTTGGAGGCATGTGGAAGTAGATGTTTTACCAGCATCTAATAACAAAATAAACCTCTTTAAGAATGAAGCCTTCTTGACTTCAGGAGCTGTAGATTGATTACTTTCAGGATCTTGTAGGTGGTATATTAGATTATTATCATCTCTGATTCTTCTCTATTTTTTGATAAAATAGAAGATTTTGATTACTCTTCGTGCTGACCAAGAGGAAGAAGCTAACCAGTCCAATAAAGTTATTTTCCCCAGCTTTCCGGGTGTGAATGAAATACTATTAAAGTAACTTGCCCCTTTAATGCCCCAGCTGTCTCTGACACAGAGATTACACCACTATTAAAACATATGCTAGAGCTTTTAAACATATTACGGGCAAGGTTTATGTGCAGTTAGGGAAACAGCTTTTCAAAATGTTTAAAGCTAATCTGCTGGTTTTTAAAAAAACCCAAACAGATGCTAGGTTAACTCTAGCAAAGTGAAATAGAGATTTTAATTATCATCTCTATGAATGTTACTTCCCCATCCACATATCCAGCCTCAGTCTCTCTCCTGAGCTCCATGTTACCAAATGCTTATTTCAAAGTGGAAGTCCCACAGGTACCTCACACCAAACAAATTCAAAATATCACCTTTCCTCCAATGCCTACCCCGCTTATGACGTTCCCTACTGTATTAATGTAGAAGGCACCACCAGCCTTCCCAGTGACCCAGGTGCATAACCTCAGTGTTATCTCCAGCTCCTCACTGAATCACACTGCAGAGTAAGTCAGTTGCAAAATAATATTTTTTAATAGCCACGGCATCTTTTATGTAAACTACCCCTAGTGTTCTTTCACAAAAGATTAGTTCAGGCCCTCCTCTCTTCTCAGATGGACTACTTTGGTCTCCCTGCCTCAGATTTATCCTCACTCCAATCCATCCTTCACATAGCTGCCGTAGTGATTTTCCCAATACAGGTCTGACCCTGTCACCTAACACAAGTGACCAGGTCACTTCTTCCTTTTATTAAACCTCATTAATTCCTTACTGCTTGTAGGAAAAATATAAATTCCTTATTTAAGTATTTAACGTCTTAAGCTACTGAGGCTTAAATTATCTTATCAAGCTTATCGGACTTTGTCTCTTTTCACTGTTCCAACAATACAGTCAACTTGGCCTTCTTAATCTTCCTCATACACACCTTTCCATTCCTATCTCTATGCCATTGTATGGGCTATCTCCCTCTCACCTCTGCCTCCCAGAATTCCTAATCTATTTTGAGACTCAGCTCAAGTTCCACTCACCCAAGTCTTCCCCAAATTCTAGAAATTTCTTGGCTTGTGTCTCATGATCTGTCTTAAATATAGTCCCATGCATGCCAGATAATTGTAAAATTGGGGCAGCATTCTTTTCAAAAAGATTTCTGACTTATTTGGGCATTGGAAGAAATGAGTTGATTTCCACATACCTGGGTTTCTTGGAAGGCTGCTCCCCTCAGTAGGTCACCACACAATATACCACACAGAGCCAATGTCCTCCCAAAGTCGTCAGGGAGGGAGCAACTGTAGCTTTCTTCCAGTGATTCTGACAGGTTTTGACCAGTCAAATCATCTTCTCTAGAATGCCAGAGCCTGGTCTCCCATCAGAGCTTCTAATGGATTCACTTGTTGCTCCACAAAGCCTTTCCTTACCTTTCCAGATCCTCATACTTTCCCATCAAATCACCTATTTTGTGTATACCTGTATACAGCATGTATGTATTGTCTCCACCAATGTAACGTAAGCCAGTTTCACTTTTTTTCGTCTTTGTATCCCATCACCAAGTACAGAGTCTGACACCAAACACCTGGCTTGTTGACTGATTGAGCCAAACATCTTTTTTTTTTGAGGCAATCAGGGTTAAGTGACTTTCCCAGGGTCACATAGGATCCAAGTGTCCTTTGAAGTCCAAGGCTTTCCCCTGAACTATCCAGATTATTGGGGTATGTGTTTATATGTGTTTGTGTGTGTAGTATATTTATTTGGCCCTCTAGGTCCTCAAGTGCAGCCCTTTGACTGAATCCAAACTTCATAGAACAAATCCCCTTAATAAAAAGATTTGTTCTGTAAAACTTGGACTCAATCAAAAGGCCGCACCCAAGGACCTGGAAGGCCACATGTGGCCTCGAGGCTGCAGGTCCCCCACCCCTGCCTTCTTTCCAATAGCACACCTCAAGGATGCATGTCAGTCATGTGTATGAACTAGCTACGAATGCTCTATCATAATCAACGTGGTATCAAAGGGGTGGAATTATTTCATCACTTATGAGACATTCCTATTGCCCAGGGTCTCTCACAACTTAAGGAGGTGTCATCAGTGCCAAGGATAACTACTTTTCATGGTGGCAACAAGGAGATAGAAGGATGCCATGGATGCGTCTACCAGCTAGCTAGTATTCTGAATATACTAAAAGATTAGTTAAAGATCATGCATGAATCAAAACCTAGTTTACATTTTTATGAAGAAATGATAATTTCTTTCACCTTTAAAAATGAAGCAGTTCACAGAGTCGGGGGGGGGGGGCAGTTTTCTCTTTATGACAGATATGCACACATGGTGTCTATGAAAGTTAATGAGCTGACGTCTTCAAAGGTTACAAAGCTTCCTTCCATCCTCCTGAATAGCCCTGCGTGTGGGCTGGGGACTGGGGGAAGGGGAGACTTTATCAAAAACATACATCATAAAGCCAAGTTGTTTTTAATTTAGTGCACCATCTGCATGCCTGGATACAGTCTATTCTGGGCATGTAAATGGGTGTTTCAACAGATGTGGCTATAACCATATATGAATTTCAACATCAAACAAGGAACACACACCAGAAACAGAGAGAAAAAGGTGGGGCTAGAATTATAAGTAATGTGAAATCATCTTTCCTGTTATAAAACTTAATAGGGTAAGACTTAAGGATATAGGCAGCAAATATAACTAAATAAAGGGAGAGAACAAGCATTTATTAAGCGTCTACTCAGTGACAGGCATTCTGCTAGACATTTACAAATATCTCATTTGATCCTAGAAGGTGGGTGCTTTTATTATTTCCATTTTACAGTTAAATTAATTGAGGCAAACAGAAGTTAAGTGACTTGCCCAGGGTCACACAGCTAATAAGTGTTAGAGGGCGGATTTGAACTCAGGTCTTCCAAAAGCTTGGAAAAGGGAGTACTTTGGTCATCTGAGAAAAATTAAGCATGTGAAGTTGTTAAATAATTTAACCTCTCCATGGAAGTGTTTCTTAAAATGAGGGGTCTGGATGATGATTTGATATACTTTTCAGCTGTGAAGGGCAATAATTTTCTGAGTTAACATGTTGTTGCTGTTTGGTGGCCCTGTGCCTGTATAGATTACCAAAAATTTCAAAGAATTACAATAAAATACACTTGTCACTGAAATGTGTATGTATAACACCTTTTGTTAAATTGTCACACCTCGGATTTTTTTTAATTTTTAAAGTGCACATTTCTAGAATTCAACAAGAACATTAATTTTATCCATCAAATTAAAGAAACTAAAACTCATTTTAAAATAACTTTAAGATGCGACTTTAAAAACGACTTAGAATACAATTTTTGAGAAATCAGTGTACTCTCTATTCACCAAAATAATATTCAATATCGTCTAATCTTTCTTTGATGATTCAGAAATTCTAGATCATGCAAATGATCTTGCATATTTTATACACCATAGATAACAAATTTGGAATCAGTTCTTAACATTATTTGCCCTGATGATTGCATGTTACCTTAGAGAAATATATATGTATATATATGTATATATATATATATGAATTTGTAACTTATATTTCTAAATAAATGACAGCCAAATGTACATTGTTCTTGAAGTAGAAGGAATTTTTTAAAATAAATTTTTTAAAAAATAAAACGAGTTTTATTGATTTCTTCCATTTTTCACTTCCCCAGAATCCCCCTAATATTTCTTCCCTTCCCTCTTCTAGAGAGCCATCCCATAGCACTAACAGTATTTTAAAAAGATTTTTTGAAAGAAAAAGAACAGAAAATAGCATAACTGACCAATACATCAAAAGAAAGGACATACTGAGAAAGAAAGAAGTTTTTACACATCTAGGAGTGAGGATATTTTTCATCTTTTTTTAGAGGTTTAGACCTGCAAATTCATTGATGTAAGAAATTCCTGGCGAGGAAACTCCCTCTACCAACATAGATAAGCCACTCCTCTACAAATTATAGTCTCAAAGTTGCCAAAAATGAAATGACAAACCCAGGTGTTCCTAATTCACTAGCTAATATGTCATACTACCTCACCGTTTATACATTAACGTCATAAAATAGTTTATCGGATCCATGCAAGCTGAAGCATATTGGTTTAAAAGATAATCTAGGATGAAAGAGAGAGAGAGAAAGAGAGAGAGAGAGAGAGAGAGAGAGAGAGAGAGAGAGAGAGAGAGAGAGAGACAGGGGAAAGACAGAGAGAGAGAGGGTAGGCTCTCTCTCTCTCTCTAATGAGTATGGAATCTTACAAAGACTTGGATGAATTTTGCATCATAAAACTACCAAATGTCTCTAGTCTAGGAGACAAGCACCATTTTACTATCAAAATGGCCAACAGAACATGACTTATCAAAGAGGAAATTGCCTATTATAGAATCTATAGTAGCTGGATGAGCAGTGGAAGAGGGAGATTGAAGGCAATGTGTAGGACTCATGTCTTCAAAGCCGCCTCATCTCCCCTTGCTACCTCCGCTCAAAAGGCATGGAGGGGTATAGTAAACAGCATGAACAGTTCCATTTCATCTCCTCATGTTCACCTATAGTCTAAGAGGTCCCTTTAGGCCCCTGTGATTAACACCCAGGAGGGTCCCTGAGTAGGGGTGTCTTCTGAAATGTTCACATATCATATTTCAGTTCTTTGTGTCTACAAGTCACCACTATTTTCTGTGTGCTTCCCCCCCACCCTCCATTAAAAATGGTGAGGAAAAGCAACACATAAGAAGGAAACCCTCCAACATCTGATGCTTATTGCTGCTAGTGTGAATTAGATATATGTGCAGTCATGATGCCAGACCTGTGTCCCTCCATATTCTGGATCTTCCGCTTGCTTTCTGCAACCTACAAGAGAGGATGGGCTGTCACCTAATCAATTAATCAATGGGCCAGTGTAGCATACATATTGAACCACCAGGGGGTGCTCAGATTACAGACAAACTACCCCTCCCTTTCCAACTGGCCCAAGCTCTAAAGTCTTTGAATGGCTGGTCCCAGGTATTATGTAAATCTAGAGGCATGACCTAGAATATAATAAAAATTACCCCAATAGGATATTCTCTTATTTCTGCTCCAAAATCCATTTCCCCACTGTAGGATTCTCTTTCTTTTCATTGCTAGCCATTGATATAACTCACAGAATTCACAGAACACACACTTGTACGTTTATACATACATAAATATATAGATACACACATATCTATACTATGTCTACACACATGTAAATTATATATAAAACTATGTGTGTATACACACAAACACACACACACGCACACACACACACACACACACACACATATTTGTCGTTCAGTTGCTTTTGAGTCCTGTTCAATTGTCCATGACCCTACTTGGGGTTTTCTTGGCAAAGATACTGAAGTGGTTTGTCATTTCTTTCTCCAGCTCCTTTAACAGATGAGGAAACTGAGGCAGAGTTAAGTGACTTACAGTCACACAGCAAGTGTCTGAAGCCAGATCTGAACTCAGGAAGATGAGTCTTCCTAACTCCTGACCCTGCACTTTATTCACCATGCCACCTAAGTCATGCATATGTACACACACATATACACCTATGTATATATTATTATAATATATAATGGCATGATCATTTATACATATATATAATTATGTTGTGTATGTATTACATATATGTATAAACAGTCATACTGTTATTATTATTTGAAAACAATAAGGTAGCTGCAAAATTGTAGCAAGTAAATACAAAACTAAAAAGAAGCTTTTATATCTTGTTTGCTTGCCATTGACATAAGTCGTAGATCCTAGAAAATTTTAATGGTCATGATATCATCATCATCATAGTTATTATTATTTTGAAATGATAAAGAAATTATAAACTGAGAGTAAACAAATGCAACTCTAAGAACATTTATATTGCAAACTGAGCTCTCCTTCCCCCTAATCTCCCTCCCAGGCAGTAGATGGGGGAAACAACAGGAGAAATGTTGGCAGTTTAGGGCTCCACCAAAACTGCTTCAATCAGCACTTTGAGAGCGTTGGTAAATGCAGTGGAATGAAACCTTCCGTTCCTTGCTTTCCCTATAGCGAAGGCGGAGTGAAGAGTTCTACTTTAGCCTCACTCCAATCTGATCTCATCCCATCTCCATTGGCTCTCTCCAGTCTGCTGTAGGCTAGCCGCTCCATGGCTGGTTTCCCTGGTTCTACAGGATTGGTCCTAGCTCTTGAACAAGCTTGAAGGCAACAGGCAGAAGTTCAGGTCACAGCTGGCACATGCTTAGAGTGTCCTCTGTGGTTAGTATGACCAAAAGGGTCATTGTCAAAGGGTCAAAAGTGTATCATTTCCACTTTATCTCTTCCTGTGTCCTGAAATTCATGATAGAAATTCTTTTTTTTAAGAGCAAAAAGAATAGAAACTCAAGGATTTCAAGAAATGGCTGCTTGTTCATCCTTCCTACCGTCATACCTCATTGCTCCATCAATCCCTGCCCCTTCTAAGGCATTAGAAAACCTAGACTTACTTGTGTTTATTTGAGGAACATGAGAGTAAGAAAGGAGCTGTGAGATTGCTATTCTTTTCCATAATAAGTCAGAGAAAGGGAGAAACCCAGTCAAACACTAAAGATAGTTGTAATACAAACAAAAATAGGCTGTTCAGTTACTGGTACCACATTTTACTGGTCCAGGTTCAGAAATGTTCCCAATCAGATTATCCTCATGAAAAAGGAAAGAAGAAAACATGCAATAAGCACCTACAGTGTGCCAGGCACTGTGCCATGTACTTTATAAATATTATCTCATTTAATCCTCATAATAGCCTTGGGAGGTAGGTTCTATTATTATCCCCATTTTACAGTTGTGAAAACAGGCACACAAAAATCAAAATGACTTGCCCAGGGTTGCAAGCTGATAATTGTGTAAGGCCATATTTGAATTCTGGACTCCCTGACTGCAGGTCTAACACTAAAGTCTTCATAGCTTCTACCTACTCACCCTCCCTTGACCCTCTGGTACTCCCTTTCAACATAAATACTCCATGCTCTGTCCCCAGGAGAGCTCCATGAGAGCTTTCTTCAGCCCATGTGAGTTACTACTTGAAGTCGGATGAGTCTCAATCTGACCTATGAGGAGGGAGGAGGAGATTGGGGGCCTTTTCCTGACGCTTGAGATGTAAGTAAAGGCGTGTTGCTACTGGCATACTGAGTTGGAACTCTGAACATATTTTTCCCCATAGAAATCTTGTCATAAATAGCTTCTAAAATGCTATGAAGTAGCCTTTCATGGACCGGCCTGAAAAGCTATCATGTAAAGTATTATTTCTATTAGAAAAGAGTATTCCAGACAACTGGCTTACAGATAAAGTTTTGGAACACAAATGTGGTGGTAAATTAAGAACTGTCTTTAAAAGAAAATCCCATTCTGTTTTTTTTCTCAGAATCATTTAAAAGAGTGGTTCTCAAACTTTTTGTCTTCAAGATTTCTTTGTACTCTTAAAAATTATTAAGAATCACAAAGAGCTATTATTTATGTGGTTTATAGCTATCAATATTTGCCATCTTAGAAATTATATTATTATTATTATTAGAGTTTTGGTCTCTCAGAACCCCTAAAAGGGTCCTGGGGCCCCCAGCTGTCACCATGCCACAATTTTAGAAATAATGCTTTAAGATATTACTCCTAGAGCTACATGAAGGAGAGACTTCTGGGGAAAAGGGTGAATGTGAGATTGGGTAGAAATCCAGCTCGCCTTCACTACCTCAAAACAGCCTAAAATGTATGAAATAAAGTATAATGACCTCAAGTAAAAGGGGGAGAAGAAAATAATTCCCCATAAGAGAACCCCCAAAGAAAAGAAAATAGCAGACTGAATAATTAAGGAAGCAAAGATAAATCCCTAATACAATGAAGAAATACTATTAATAAGAGAATTTGAGTACCAAACTTCAAAAAAATTACTGCAATTACAATCCCAGAAAAGATAATAGAATGTTCGCACAAACTTTGGGACTATTAAGAGATATAAAGAAAGAGATTTAAAAAATAGAACTCTTAATGAGATAAAGATAGCATTCTTTACGAAAAACTTAAAGGGAGAATGGATGTCTTAGAACAAAAACTTAGTAAAATATCTGAAAGTTTGATTAAAAAGGAATTAAAGAGAAAATTCAAATAAAAATTAATGGTACAATTATAAATATTAAAAATTTTAGAAGACTATGTGAGATCATCACTATCAAACACAACTCATGATCAGTCTAACAGAGTTACATGATGAAACAAACAAAATAGATGAATCATAGTTCAGGAAATCATAAAAACATTGATAAGCATTTGAATGAGAAAAATTATTGTCAAGTTAAAATGTTCCAGGATCAGCATATGGTGTACCAAAAAGCAAGGTAAAATCATGTGCACCCAAGACTTATTTATCCTGTCAAGTTGAGCATAATTTTTAGGGGTGGAGAAAGAATATATATTTAAAAGCATGGATTTAAAAAAAATCAAGGTTTGACAAAACTACGAAATATAAGGAATTTAAGAGAAGCAATCAAATTTTGAAAGCTCAAAGGATATTGATATTGATCAAGTACTTAAATTCTGAAATAAAGGAAAAATAGCTGGTTCTACTTTGTTTAAATGATCATCTAGGGAAAAAAGAGAGTCTAACTGCAGATGCATCTAGTGCTGTTTATTGTTTTCTTCTAAAAGAAAGAAGTAAGATTTGATGAAGGAGAAAACAAAAAACCTTGAATGTAAATGGTATGAATTTGCCCATGAAACAGAGGAAGGTGATGAAAGGAATTAAAAAGCACACCCCAGCAACTGGCTCTATTCAAGAAACACAAAAAGAAGGGTTGAATAGAATTTATGATGTCTCATTTAAAACCCAAAAAGGATTAATGGGCAACTATTATCACATATAAAGCAACACACACACATACACAGTCAAGAGAGAAGGCAAGGACACTAAATGATGCTTGAACGAACTATATATAACAAAAACATCATCAATATTAAAATATATATTATTTGGCATGATTTTTTTTTCTGCTAGAAATGCCAGCTATAGCAAACAAGGAACAAGAAATTGAGGGGCTAAACATAAGCAAATGAGAGGCAAAATTATTTTTACTTGTAGATGACATGGTTTTTTTGGAGTAATGAAAAAAAATAAATGAAAAAATTAACTGAGGCGATTATTGGCATCAGTAGATAGAATACAAATCAGATTCACAGAAATAATTAGCTTTTCTCTAGGGAATTCTAGGGAATGATGTGGTAGGGCTCTGTATGTTATGTTTTGCTGTCAAGCCAGGTTGCTAGAGGGATCTCATTCTCAGATCTGATTCCCCAACAGGAGTTTTCCTCTAGACGCTCCCTCAGCTTATGGGGGTTGGGGCAAACTTGCAATCCCAGACAGGGGGAACAATTATCAGGAATGTGACAACAACTTCCTTTCTCAACACCAATGAGGCAGTAATAGCTTCCAATCCACTAAACCAGAAAAAAATGAGAGAGAGAAGAAGAAGACAGGAGGAGGAGAAAAAGAGGGAGAGAGAGAGAGAGAGAGAGAGAGAGAGAGAGAGAGAGAGAGAGAAGTTGTTCTGAGAAGTTGTAAAACTGAATCAGTGTAAAACTGAATCACTTTTGCTCACACCTAAATCCATAAACAGAAAGAAAAGAAATAGCATTCCGGCAGAATACTGCAGTTTTAAATTTCTACCTCTTCCCTCCTGGGTGTTCCACTACTGTCCTTTTTTTTTTGATTATACTTGATACTCAACTATGCTTATCATAAAGATGACTTTAAAGACAGATAAGCCTGGAGTCAGAAAGACTCATCTTCATGAGTTCAAATCTTGCCTCAGACATTTACACTTAGTGTGACCTTGGGCAAGTCACTTAATCCTGTTTCCTCAGTTACTCATCTTTAAAATGAGCTAGAGAAGGAAAAGACAAGCCACTCTCATATCTTTGCCAAAAAAAACCAAATGTGATCATGAAGATTTGAACCCACTGAAAACAACTGAGTAACAACAATCAGAAAGGATTTTAAAAGGGAGAAAAGCTCTTCGGAGTTCAAGACAAGTTTTGGGCAGACAGGCACATTCCTTATTCTATCCTTGTGAGAGACGGAAGGAAAAGGAAGTTTAGGAGTTCCAGTCTTGGGAGTTCAAATGGTCCCAGCAACTCAACTCTGCCCCTCGCCTATCATGTACTGTTTTGTCACACATCTCATCCTGGTATCCTGGCATTTATACCTCATGGCTCTTGGTCTCTCTTTATCTGGGTGGCTCATAGTCATGGAAGGTCCCCCAGGCCTGTGTCCCTTTTCCCTGTTTCCTTTTAGGTCCCAGCACACTGTCTCATAAGGTTTCTGTTCAGCATTTAGTCAAAGTACCCTTTGCAATGCCAAGGCAGAAGCATATTCTTATCTGGGTTCAGAGATTTTGCAGTTCCTTCAAAAATTACCTACCCCACAAAGGACATCTGCCATCATTCATCAGAGTATTACTGCTTAACAAAACAAGGATGATTAACCTAGCATCTCAGGCCATCTTGCCTCAGTCTGCCAGTCATAGCAAACGTACACAACTTTGCCCAGTGTAAAACATCACTCAGCCCGCTGCTTCAGTGATGACAGGTCCAAATGATACATAGAATGGGCACATGTAGGTGGCAGCATCTATGCATACCCCTAGACAAAAGCAAAAGTCATAGCAGTAAAACAAAGAAAAGCTCAATACCAAGGGACATACGGAATAATGAAACATTCAAAGAGAGCAGAGAAGCATATATGTAAATAAACAAACAGCAAAATGAAGCCTAACTCTATTTACAGTAAACGCCTGCTCCCAGCACAGAAGCAATAAACGTGAACAATATAATAAAACCAAAGCATGCTCAGAACATGCTGTAATTGACACATTTATCAATCAACATATGAAAGGATGTTCCAGGCCTTCATGACATGTGTAAGCATTGGTATTGTTACCCATCACCATATGTAACCACTTTTCCATTTTCCCCAGTCACCTCATGAGTTTTGGCACCAGTTGAATAGACTCAGTTCTCCTAGGCCTTGCTGCCCTGTCTGATCCTATACTTGAGTGATTTAAGGTATGGGGCCATTACTGGTCATAGTCCTCATCAGAATTAGAGCTGTTCCTTCCCAAACTTGAACTTGGAAGGGCCAAGGCTGTCTAGCAGCATCACTATACACTTTGGGATGTCTGCGTACCCTAGGACTCCATGTGACTGAAATTCTTGGTAGGGTTGATGTTCCTTTGCTTTCTGTCATTTCCCTTTATTTGAACTTGTTGTTGAGTACACAGAGTCTTCTTTGTTTGAAATATTTTTCTTTTTTTTGGTTCTGCTTTTTTTCTGTTCAATGTGTTCAAGTGAGGAGGCATGAATTAAGTAAGCTCTTGGTGGGGAAACAGACCTCAGGCCTTTGTTTTCCTTCCAAGGCTGCTATGATGAGTGCATGACTTTGCCTGTAGTTGTTTCTTTCATTGATGTGTCTATTATTCCATCTTTTAGGTGAAGGAGATTGAAATGACTATGTCCTAGTGAGCTTCAAAATGTCAGAAGAGAGAACCATGAGGAGGTCTGGGAGTAGAGTCCGGGAAAGGTTTTGTGGCCAGACAATCCAGCATACAGATTCCAGGAAATGACCGTGGGGACCCAACCCAACAGTAGCTGAGATAGAGACCCTGCCACATTTGAAAGTGAATTTAATGGGATCAAAGCTACAGAGAAACTACATTAAGCCTAAGCCATTCTTCCCAAGGACTGAAGTAACATATGAAACAGTGTTCTCTCTCTAAGTGAACTTTTTTTGTTTTTTGGCGGTGGTGGGGGTTGGTGGCAGGAAGGAAGGAAACAAGCATTTCTTGAGGGCCTACTATGTGCCAGTCACTGTGCTAAGTGCTTTGAAAACATTATCTCATTTGATCCTGGAACGTAGGTTACTATTATTACCTCCATTTTTACAATTGAGGAAACCGAGGGAAAAGAAGTGTAAGTGCATTGCTCAGGATCACATAACTTCTAAGTGTCTGAGGCCATCTTTGAATCGAGTTCTTCCTGACTAAAGGCCCACTGCTCTCTCTACTGCACCACTTAGCTAGTTGGGAGGAAGGGGAAGGGAATGCTTGTACCCCTGTTCTTGCTAACTCTTGGAAGCAAATAACTCTTTATAACTCTTTTTTAAGGCTATGATCTTTGCACAACTGAAAGGCTCTCTCTCTCTCTCTCTCTCTCTCTCTCTCTGCCTGTCTGTTTTCTGTCTCTCTCTCTGTCTCTGACTCTCTTTCTCTGTCTGTATATTTTTCTCTCTCTGTCTCTCTCTCTCTGTCTCTCTCTAAATTGCCTTTACAATACTATCCCCAGTTTGTGGGCCTATTCTGTGAACAGACAAGTTGCCAACCCTCTCTATAACTAGGTATGTGGTAGCTTTCCATCTGTTGCATTATGTTTCCTGTGAACACCAAGCGTTGTCAAAACATGGTTTCTGCCCTCAAGGAGTTTACATTCTAAATGGAGAAGACAGCATGCAAACAACTATACATACAAGGTATATACACAGTGTAAATGGGATGTAATCTCAGAGGGAAGACACTAACAGTGGGTAGGATTTGAACTGAGTCTTGATAGCCAGAAGTCAGCAATGCCAAGAGGTAGAGGTGGAACAGTATTCCAGGGAAGATGGAGAGCCACTGGACAGGCACAAAGTAGGGAGATGTAGATCCATGCACGGATTAACTAGGAGACAAATTTCACCAAATCATAGAGTAAATAAAGTACTAGAAGACTAGAGAGATAGGAAGGGGCCAGGTCATAAAGGTTTTTAAAAGCCAAACACAGGATTTTGTATTTGATCCTGCGGGCACTAGGGAGTCTCTGGAGTTTGTTGAGTAGGAGAAGAAAATGGTCAAACCCACACTTTGGGAAGATGATTTCAGCAAAGAAGTGAAGGATAGGATTGGGTTAAAAAAAAAAAGACTGGAATCACAGTGCCCAACCAGAAGGCTACTGTGATGGTCTAGCAGTGAGGTCGTGAGGACCAGGAGAGAAGACAATGAATAAGAAAGGTGTCATCAAGGTAGAAATTACAAGACTTGACAATAGATTGGACATGTGAGGTTACTGTGAGTGAAGAAGAAAGCACAATGCCAAGTATGCAAACTTAGGGGCCAGTTCTATCTAATGAAACTTTCTCACAGCTTAATGACATTGCAATTTTTTCAGAATTTTCATTCTAGTCACACTGTCCCTAACGATTTAGCAATGACATTTGAAATGCTCAGGCTATAGATCTCCCTTAGGATGTTAAAATGTAGTTCTAGACTTCTCGGTGTCATCAAAGGATAACAGCACCTTGAGTCATGTACTTTCAAAGTCTCAGCCTTGTGGCAGAGGATTCTTAGCCTTCATGAGGTAGGGAACCAAGGGATCACCCGGGTTTGTTGTAATCCCAAAGCAATAAGTTCTTCAGAGGTAAGCACGTGTTTTCCCAGAAGTAGCCGGGGCAACTCAACGCATACCCCTGAAGGCTCAATCCTAGACATATTCTGTGGGGTGGAAGCCCTGTTCCATAAAGAAAAGTAATTACTCTTAGAAATGCACTTTAGGGTATCTTAGCCCATATGCTAAAAGCATAATAATTCGAGGGCTGCATTTCATTATAATGACATGCTGATGATCAAATTTCAATTTCTTGATGAGGGACTCAAAATATGCCTCAGATTCTCTAAGTCAAGCCTTCTGTACCAATTTTAGTCCCCTCTACTGCTCTAAATCCTATTGTAAGCATCGGGGGAGATATGAAGATAAACATACTTAAGTATTGCATACATCATTATAGCCATCTGTTTTTATTTTTCTTTCTCATTTGTTTCTCATTCTTTTCAACTTCAACAAATAACACAAGCATATCTTAAAATTAATTGTTGACCAAATCACAAGAATTGCTTTCAGTTAAATTAACTTCTCTGAAGACTAATCAAAAACACAAATGGAGACAGTTGTTTTCATTTTGAAAAAAATGTGTCAAATCCTTTCAAACAAATCCCATAATCCACACCCATGACTCCTGCCGCTTAACAATATCTCAAGTGAAGTGTAATGTAATTACTTTATTTTTCAAACTCATTGTTGTGTTATGGTTATTATTCCGTTTGAATTGTCTGCCCTTTACAAACCTAATGTCATTAACAATGGTTTTAGCTAATAGAACTGTAATATTTATGTCCACAACAAAAGACATCTACCCTTCTTACTGGAAGATATATTTTAAAACTCTTTGCCCAAATGGCAACATGCTAATAAAACCCAGCTAACTCTATGCTCCATAATCCAAGTATTATAAATCCAAGATGTTGATAAATTCTTAGAAGAATTATCAAAAAGCCGTTCCCACTGTATACTCCTCTGTAAAAAAAAAAAAAAAAGACAGTGAACTAAGAAACATGGTCAACATTCACAGGTCTTTGAATGGATTATCTTTAGGTGAATTTCAGTAGGCAGTGGGAAGAACCAAACACTGTCTGTATAGAGAGATATGCAAAACCTCATGTTAATATCAATCAATAACCATTTATTAAATGCCTTCTATGTACCAGACATAATTCTAGGTACCAAGACAGTAATTTACTATTTACAAAGCATTTTCTTCAGAAGACCCCTTAGAGACAGCTAATGTTGCTATCTTTCTTTTCGAGGCCTATTGATGCTAATTGGCTTGATCATGTTCACACAGCTGTTTTATGACAGGGACTAGGATTTAAACCCGGCTCTTGTGATTCTAAGTTCGATTTCTTTCCGGTGCTCTATGATGTCTGTAATTGCAATTCCTCACCCCCGTCTTATTTTCAATGTACCTTATAGGATTTTTGTTTGCAAAGAAAGCACATCCTAAGCCTTAAATTCTGCAGAAATGTGAGCTGGTAGATTATACTATGTGAGTTGTTGACCATAGGGAAGGAAACAGCATTACTTAATCACCTACTATATTCCAGGCTAAGTGCTTTACAGGTATCATCTCATTACATCCTGACAACAACTCTGTGAGGTAGGTGCTATTATGTTTCCAATTTTACAGATGAGGAAACTGAGGCAGACAGGTTAAGTGACCTTCCCAAGGTCACACAGCTATTAATTATCTGAGGCAGACTTTGAATTCAGGTCTTCCTGACTGTAGGCCCAGCGTTCCATCTATCACACCACCATTTGCATCTTGTTAATCAGACTGAAAAGGATAAAATGAAAAGTTGAACAAAAGTTTGATTTTTTTCCTTTACGTGTTCAAAAGACACTGTCAAAGACCAAGAGAAAGGAAGAATGGTCAATGAAGTATATAGAGCACCTGCCCTGGAGTCAGGAGGTTCTGAGTTCAAATGTGACCTCAGACACTTACTAGCTGTGTGACCCTGGGCAAGTCACTCAACCCCAACTGCCTTCCCCAAAAACCAAAACCAACAAATGAAAAAAAAGGCCAGCCTTGCTATATTTGGAGAAGATTGGATGCCAGTTATGTGATGAACTTGATAATCCATAGCCGGAAGGTTGTTTCCTAAGGTAGAAATAGGTACTGATTTCTACCAGGGAAGAATCACTGGTGCCTACACCAAGTAAACCATGAATCCTTGAAATAGAGTTGTGAAGAATAAATGAAATAACGTATATGGAAGTGTCTTGTCATTGTCAATACCTTTATGGATATAAGCAATCAACCACTTTTTCCCCTGACTCACTTTCAACTCTTCATTCTCACCTCTCCTACCTCTGCCAAGTTGCTTTGGTTCAGACTCCACAGTATCTCCCTTGACGAAGTCCTTCATTCACCTCACACTATCCTTACCTACTATCCTCTTGTAAGGACTATTACGATAACCTCCTAAACGGTTTCCTTGCATCTATTCAATCATTCCCCTTCTGTAATTCATCTTCCACCTAGTGGAAAAAAATAGATCTACTGTAGCACAAGTTCTTAGTCACTCTTCTTGTCACTAGTTCTTGTCACTCTTCTCAAGAATCTTCAGGAGTTCCCAACTGCTCCTAGTATAAAATACAAATGCCACTCTTTAGTAGTTTTAACTTCTTCACAACCTGGCTTCTGCCTCTCTTTGGTGACTGATTACTCGTTACTTCATTTTATGAACTTTATTTAATAATAAAAAATTCTTGGTGCGCCTCGTATTTCACATTCTATCTCCTATGCTCTGTACAAAAGATCAGGGTATCCCATACTCCTGGGCTGCTCTCCCTCTTCATCCCAACCTCTTGAAACTCCTTTATCCAGTGAAAGTTCAGTTCAAGGGCCATCTTTAGTGTGTTTTGTTTCATTTTTGTGTGTGTGTACATATATACATGGGCATGTATATATGGGATATGGTATATATGGGATATGGTATATACGGGATATTAACCCACCCAGGACCTACCACATGTTTGTGCTTGATAAATGCTTGTTGAATTAAACCAATAATAGGTGATAGTGCCCCAACTAGTGATTTCACTGTTATGGGGAACAACTGGGTAAGAAAATTAACTTTTCCATTGTAGGTTGGCAAGTTTTCTGCTTATCTCTTCCTTTACTGCAGACTTAGATGAAAAAGCAGCCAACTCTTAGGTGGTTGGAGCACTATGAGGTTAAGTGATTTGTTCTGGATCCGATAACTAGTAGTATATATCAGGATTTCCTGGTGTTAAAGTCAATTTTCTTTCTACTACACCATGTTGATTCCCCTAAACTAACAATAATTGTAGTAAAACATGAAAGTAAAGTCAAAGATGATGGAGAAGAACATGTGGCTGTCCCTTCTAGTGGGGCACATGCTCATACCTCTTGCCAATTGATATGTGTAACCAGTAATTGCTGGTTGGTCTATATGTGTCCCCATGACCAGAAATTATGTCAAAGATGATTGGTGACAAAGCTAGAAAGCGGCTCCTCTCTTTGTGCTCTGAGGAGCAAAGAGATATTGTTTTCAGCCTCTTTTTTGTGGGATGAGACAATCAATACCAGCTCTCCACTGGTACTTCTTGTGAAAGAGATGGAAGATTTCTGTACTCTCCATCTCATTTACAGAAACGTTGACTACCTGTACATGATAGCAAGAACATCTGTTGGCCTAGACAAAACCTGAGACTGGACCTCAAGTCCTTGGCTGCTTCTTTTGTTTTGAGATTTTTACCATTGGCTGATACAATCAGTAATGGTAAGGAATGTCCTTCCTACCTATCTTCCCACTTCAGTCCATCCTCCAGTCAGCTGCTAAAGCACTCTTCCTAAAGTGCAGATCTGACCAAGTCCTCCTCTTCCTTGGCACTAAATAACTCAGCAGCTCCTAATCACCTCCACGTGTGCAGGAGTTTGCCTTCGTAAAGAAAAAGGCTGCCTTGTCAGCTAAGTCCACAATGAAGGAAGAGATAATAAAGGAAGATATCTGAGTGATGTGAAATAGGGAAGAGCAGAAGAGGGAGTTGATTGGTCTCAGTTTTTCAGTGACATAGGAGTTGAGATTCTCAGCTGAGAGTGGGAGCGGAGAGGGTGTAGAGTGATGCTTAAGGAGAGATCAGGTCTGGAAGATCTTTTGTGGAGAGGGGGATAATAAATTAATGAAGGAGGAGTAAAGTGTTTGCCTTGCTTCAGTGAGGGCCTAGTTAACATTTGATAACATAAATTGTAGCAGACCTAGTCAGCAATGTTTAGTGGTTTCCTCTACCTCCATTTGGCGGTGTATACGTAGAAGTGAAGGAGGATGATAATGAGAATAATCCAGAGTTAGAGCACAGAAAGGCATGACCACAGGAAGACAGTAGGGCAAGAGAATCAAAGGTGAAGGACAGTGTCAGCTACATGCTGCACTGGGTAGAGAGCCAGGCCTGGAGTCAGACCCAAATTAAAATCTGGCATCAGACACTTACTAGCTGTGTGTCCTTGGACAAGTCACTTAACCCTGTTTGCCTCAATTTTTTTCATCTGTAAAATGATGGAGAAGCAAATGGCAAACCAATCCAGTATCTCTGCCAAGAAAACTTTAAATGCCTTCATGCATGGCTGAATCGACAAAACAATGTGGTTCACCAAGGAGTTGAGATAAGAGATGGGAGGAGAGTGTATCCAGTGCAGGATGACCTGGGAACTAATAGAGGGGTGGAGGGAATGGTGGTCACAGTGAGGACAAAGAACAGGATTAGGGGTCATAAGACATGGGAAGGGACAGAATTATAAGTAGCTAGGACTCTGAAAGTTCTAATTTAATCATAAGTGTTCATTTACACTCCTAAGACTATAAAACACAATAAATTTGTTGAGCAACAAAAACTAAACTAAAACTAAAACCAAACTATTTGATGTGTTTTACCCAGTGGTCGGGTAGCAGTGAGTGGGACTTCCCTTTTGAAAGATGAAAGATATTTATTTGGCTAAGTTGAGCTGAGAACTGACCCAAGAGGAGAAAATATATGTGTATTGGGGGTGAGGGGAAGTATTTGATTTTCATAAGCCTTGTAGAATATTTAAGGTACTCTTAGATTACTTCCTTTTTGGTAAAGAGGCAATGAGTCAGAAGCTGTGTGTTGTAGGGAAATAAAAGCTGCAGCATTAGTAAGAATTTAGGGCTTCCTTGAAGCATTTCAGAGCCTAACCTCTGAGGAGAAGGAAGCAAGGAAGTTATTAAAGTGAAGGCATCGAATATTCCTGTGGAGTTTGAAAAAATAATGACATTCATTGTGATGCTACTAGGGCCTAACCTTGCTCACGATCTAACCACCCTGGGTGGTTAGATAAATTTCTGTTAATTCACAGAATAAATCTTCTGTGTTTTAAGTATTTCTTTAGTGGAGGAGAAAATAAATAGCTGCCCTGCATACCTGGTATCTATTACTTTGTACAATGGGATCTTTTCTAGAAGGGATCTCATTAATCATATTTGGGAATTTGCAAGGGAATTCTATTAAACATTCAAAGACTAATAAACCTAATTTTTGCACAAATTGAGTATAAAAACAGGAAAATATAGTACCTGGCCAAACATTTATGTGGCAAATTTGGTACTGATAGCTAAACCCGGAAGAGATAAATCAGAGAAAGAAAACTAAAGACCAATATCTTCAATGACTGTATTGAACATAAAATTACTAAATTAGAACATATTAAAAAGATTATTTACTATGATCAGGTTGACTTTATACTAGGAATATAGGATTATTTCAATATTAGGAAAACTGTAACTGTTTTATAGCTGGGGAAACTGAAGCAAACAGAAGTTAAATGATTTGCCAAGGGTCACATGGGTAGTAAATGTCTGAAACTGGATTTGAACTTAGGTCTCCTCACTCTAGGTCAAGCACTCTATCTTCTGTACCACCTAGCTGCCTTACAAAACAGTGAAAAAGCATTGAAGGGGGAAATGAATACAAATAATGGTGAAAGAAAAATATTTGCCAGCACATTTATAATGAAGAGAGCATGGGACAGAGCTTTGGGGGTACACTCCCAGTCAGGAAGAATGATACAAATAATTGAGAAGTGAGAGGAGGAAATGAGTATAGGCAGCTTTTTGTTTGTTAGTTTTTTTTTAATTTGATTCAATAGGGAAAGGAAGTGAGCTTGAGTTAATGTTGGGATCTAGTGGATTTTTTTTAATAGTGGGGAAAACTTGGGGATATTCGTAGTTATTAAGAAAAGAATCAGTATATATGGAAATGTTGAAGATTAGAAATGGGGGACGATTATAGAGGTAATCTCTGGAGGAAATGGGAGGGGCTGTGATCATAGATATTGTAGAGGCTGACCCCAGTGAGAAGGGTCACCTTTGATTTCATCAGAGACTAGAGTAAAGGGAGACAGAATGAAAGATGAGGTCAAGGCATCTTGAAATGCAGACAAAGAGGGAGCTTACTATTAATGGTCTCAATTTTCTTGGTAAAATATGAGATAAGATTTGAAATAGATTCTGTGGGGTGGGACTCAATTAGGGAATGAGGTAAGGGCCTATTGGGGTTAGATAACATTAATTTGTGTTACTGATACTAAACAAAGCATAACACAGGGAGTTATACTTTCATCAAGAGTATTTATCACTGTAATATTTTTGCTTAAAAATAAATGAAATTATTTTGTGTGTTTCAGGCCTAAGTGTAGTCATGTGGCTTCTCTATTAAAATCACTAACATATCAAACACAGTGAGAATTACATTCTATTTTCTGCCTTAGGTGTTGATGACTTCATCAGTTCTATTTTTAAAATTTTTTTCAAGTGGCTTAATATAGTGCCAGACTCAGAGTTAAGAAGATGAGTTCAAATCCTGCCTCAGGCTAGCTGTGTGACCCTGGGCAAGTTACTTTACCTGTCAGCCTCAGTTTCTTCATCTGTAAAAGCAAGGTAATAAAAGCATCTACCTCCCAGGGTTGTCATGAGGATTAAATGAGATGACATATGTAAAGTAATGTGCAACCCTGCTTCAGCAATTGCTTCCTCCAGAACAAGAGTGCTAAATGGTCACAGTCATCTGCTGCCTTGATACCTCATCCAGGATTGGAATGAGAAGGCAGAGTCCAGAGTCTACCAGGCTTGCTGGCAGCCGTACTACAGAATGAGGATTGCTAATTGCCATGCAGCTCGTATGACAAGCTCAATGAATCACCAGAATGAGCAAAAAACAAACAAACAAAAAAACCACAAAAAAACAACAAATATGACTTTAGGCTGCCTTAAAAGGGTCATGGGCAAGTAGGTGAAGCAGTGGATAGAGAGCCAGGCCTAGAGTCAGGAAGACCAGAGTTCAAATTCAGACTCAGACACTTACTAGCTGTGTGACCCTGGGCAAATAACTTAATGCTGTTTGCCTCAGCTTCCTCATCTATGATGAGAAGGATGTAATAGAGAAGGAAATGGCAAACTACTCCAGTATCTTTACCAAGAAAACCCCCAATGGGGTCATGAAGAGTCAGACATGACTGAAAAAAACAGCCAAACAATAAATGGGTCACGGTGTTCAGGGCTAGGAAGGTGGCATTTTTGCTGCTCTCTGAATTTGGAATTTTGTTGGGCCTGGAGTCGGGAAGAACTGAGTTCAAATCTGACCTCAGACACGTAGTAGTTGTGTGGCTCTGGGTGAGTTTCTTAACCTCTGTTTTCCTCAGTTTCCTCATCTGTAAAATGAGGATAATAATAGCACCTACTTCACAGAGTTGCTGTGAGGCTCAAATGAGGTCACTTAGCACAATGCCTGTCAACAGCAGGCACTTGCTTATTTCCCTCCCTTATGTATGACCCTGGAAATCATATTTAGGAAGGCTATTCATAGGCTGGAAAGAGCACAAAAGAGGGCAATCAGGATATGTTGGAAGTTCTCAAGATCATTCCCTGTCTGAATCAGCTGGAAGAAACTAGCAAGTTGAGCTGAAAGAAAAGAAGACATAATGACCTAAGACATGCTGGCTGTCAAGGGGGTTTTGGAGAACGGTCTTATGGAAAGAGGCGTTAGACTCCTTCTGCGTGGATCTAGAAGCTGGGATTAGAGGTAATGATGGAGGCTATAAAGAGGAAAATTCAGGGTGGAGCCAATATGGTGGCTGGAAAGCAGTGACTTATGTGAGCTCCCTGCCAAGTCCCTCCACCAATCTATAAAAAATGGCTCTGAACAAATTCTAGAACTGAAGAACCCACAAAATAGCAGAGCAAAGCAGGCCTCCAGCCCAGGACAGCCTGGATGGTCACTGGGTGAGGTCTATCGCACATGGAGCTGGGAGCAGGAGGGGAGTGGAGCCCAGTGTGGGCTGGGCAGACTGACCAGACTGGAAGCTGAGCGGAGCAGGCCCTAGCGCCCTGAATCAGTGAGCTGTGGCAGTTACCAGACTTTTCAACCCACAAACACCAAAGACAACAGAGAAGAACTGCAGAACTCATGAAATAGCAGAGGGAAGCAGGGCTCCAGCCCAGGACAGCCTGGATGGTCTCTGGGTAAGGTCTACCATGCATGGAGATGGGAGAGGAGAGGAGCGGAGCAGAGCCCAGTGTGGGCAGAGGCAGGACCAACCAGACCGGGAGCCGGGTGGAACGGGCCCTAGCACCCTGAATCAGTGAGCTGTGGCAGTTACCAGATTTCTCAACCCACAAACACCAAAGACAACAGAGAAGGTTAGTGGGAAAAGCTGCGGGGGAGAGAGTGGAAGGAGTTTGGGGTTTGGACACCACCCTGGGGGCAGTGGAAGTGGGGCAGCTAAAGAACTACAGCTGAAGTTGCTTCCAGCCCCAGGCCCACCTGGTGGGAGAAATTAAGTGGCAGATCAGAGCAGGAGTCAGAGCCTGCATAAGATCTGAGTCCAGTCCAGGTTGGGGGTCCTTGGGGAAGGAGGAATGCTGGTGTGGCAGAGCTGGCTGTAATAGCTCTGAAAACAACAGCACATCCCCTCAAGCTTGGAACGAAGTACTCTTTACTCTATAAGCAGTCATACCCCAACAAAAAACTCAAGGGTCAAGTAAGTTGGCTGGGAACATGGCCAGGCAGCAAAAATGGTAAAAAAAAAAAAAGGGTAAAATAGAAATTGAAAGAATCCACAGATTGCCTCCTCAAATAGATCTCCAAAAGAAAACTCCTAGGAATATTGTCGCCAAATTCCAGAGCTCCCAGATCAAAGAGAAAATACTGCAAGCATCCAGAAAGAAACAATTGGAGTATTGTGGAAACATAATCAGAATAACACAAGGTCTAGCACCTTCTACATTAAGAGATCGAGGGGCTTGGAATACGATATTTCGGAGGTCAATGGAACTAGGATTAAAACCAAGAATCACCTACCCAGCAAAACTGAGTATCATGCTCCAAGGCAAAATATGGACTTTCAAGCTTTCTCACTGAAAAGACCAAAGCTGAATAGAAAATTTGACCTTCAAACACAAGATTCAAGAGAAGTATGAAAAAGTAAACAAGAAAAAGAACAAGAAAAAGAAATTGCAAGGGACTTACCAAAGTTGAACTGTTTTGTTTACATTCCTACATGGTAAGATGATGTGTATGATTCATGAGACCTCAGTATTACATTAGCTGAAGGGAATATGCATATATATTTGTATATATATATATGTGTGTGTGTGTATGTATGTATGTATATATACACATATATATGTGTGTGTGTATGTAGGTATATATGTATGTGTATATATACATATATAGATAGATAGCTAGATAGATAGCTAGATAGATAGATAGAGGGCACAGGGAGAGTTGAATATGAAGGGATGATATCTAAAAAAACCAAATTAAGGGATGAGAGAGGAATATATTGAGAGAGGGAGATAGGGAGAACACATAAAAGTGGCAAGAACAAGCAGTTCTGTAGGAAGGGACGAGGAGGCAGGTGAGGGGGAATGAGTAAATCTTGCTCTCATCAGATTTGACC
The DNA here is from genome assembly GCF_011100635.1 of Trichosurus vulpecula. NCBI lineage: Eukaryota > Metazoa > Chordata > Mammalia > Diprotodontia > Phalangeridae > Trichosurus > Trichosurus vulpecula. The sequence goes on from NC_050578.1 coordinate 73,072,561, forward strand.
TGAGGAGGAAATACCATACATACTCAGTGGGGTATCTTACCCCACAGGAAAGAAGAAGGAAGAAGATAAAAAAGGGGGGATGATAGAAGGGAGGGCAGATGGGGGAGGAGGTAATCAAAAATAAACACTTTCAAAAGGGGACAGGGTCAAGGGAGAAAATTCAATAAAGGGGGATAGGTTAGGAAGGAGCAAAATATCATTAGTCTTTCACAACATGAGTATTGTGGAAGGGTTTTACATAATGATATGCACATGGCCTATGTTGAATTGCTTGACTTCTTAGGGAGGGTGGGTGGGAAGGGAAGAGAAGAAAGAATTTGGAACTCAAAGTTTTTAAAAACAGATGTTCAAAAGCAAAAAAAAAGTTTTTGCATGCAACAGGGAAATAAGATACACAGGCAATGGGGCATAGAAATTTATCTTGAAAGGAAGGGAAAAGGGGATGGGAGGGGAGTGGGGTGACAGAAGGAAGGGCTGACTGGGGAACGGGGCAACCAGAATATATGCCATCTTGGAGTGGGGGGGAGGGTAGAAATGGGGAGAAAATTCGTAATTCAAACTCTTGTGGAAATCAGTGCTGAAAACTAAATAAATTAAACAAATTAAATAAAAAAGAGGAAAATTCAGGTTTATCATAAGGATAATTTCCTAACAATTAACTCTCCCAGAATGGAATAGGAGGGCTTGTTAACTAATCTCTCTCACTAGAGGTCTTCAAACAAAGGCTGAATGATACCTTTTCTAGTATACGCTTAAGAGGGAATTCTAGTTAGGATGTGAATTTGATTTGAAAGCCTCCAAGGCCGTATCTCATTTTGTTTGTCACACCTTACTAACAAATTACTGCTCTAAGGGATTTCGTATTTTGGTTCAGGAATTGGTGTCCAATCTTGCTACCACCTTGCAGGACACCCTGAATTTCAGCTTCCTCACTTGTAAAAGGGGGACCCTGGTTGAACTAATAATGATAATAATAATAATAATAACATTTATGTAGCACTTACTGTATGCCATCACTTTATAGTTATTAGGTCATTTGAGCCTTACAATAACCCTGGGAGGTAGGTGCTATTATTATCCCTATTTTAAAGATGAGGAGACTGAGGCAAACAGGAATTAAGTGGCTTGTTCAGGGTCACAACTCTAGTAAGTGTCTAAGGAGAGATTTAAATTCAAGTCTTCCTGACTCCAGGTTTGGTGCTCTACCACCCACCAAGTCACTTAACTGCCTTTGAAACATTTTTTAAAATGAGCAAAAGAGAACAGAAGAAAACGGATGAACAAGACAGTTTTGAAAGTCATGTGTGGAATTTATTATATATCTAATAATCAATAAAAAAAATTAGTCAATAAATATTTTTAAGTGCCTGCTATGTTCCAGGCACTATGCAATGGACATTTATAGTTTCAAATAGAATTCACTTTTTAAAATTATTCTATTATAGAAATGTTCTTTTTTAGTGTTTAAGTTTAGAAAAAAATAGCAATTAAAAAAACTGTATGTAGCCTTTAAGATTATTTCTCTATGCTTTTTCTTTCTCATGTAGGTTGCTTTTGACAGTTGACATTTCATGTTTTCTTCAAATTTCTTTTTTGTCTGGCCCTGCTAATTCTCATTTTTGCATTGACTTCTTGAGTTCTGTTTGAATTCAGGTCTTCCCAACTCCAGGCCAACCAAGCTGTCCCAGGGTTCAAATATTGCTTCCAATATTTACTAGCTATGTTATCCTGGACAAGTCACTTAGCCTCTGTTTCCTCCAATGTCCTCAACTATAAAATAAGGTTAATAGGAATGTTATTAAGATCAAACGAGATACTATCTATAGAGCACTTAGAAAGGTGCCAGGTACATAGTAAGAACTATATAAATGCTCATTCTCTTTCCCCTCCCCATATATTATGTGGGAGAGGTATATTGGAGCAAGGTTGGGAAAGACTTTAATCACTGAACAGAGGAGTTGGTATTTGATCCTAGAGGGTATGGAGAGCCATCAGTCTTTTCAGTAGGGAAGTAACATGGTCAGACAATTATTAAGAAATAAATTCAAGGTTAAACACTTTCTCATTCAATTCTATCATCCATGAGTAGTGAGGAAGATATGGAGTGGGTGGGGCTGGGAATACCAACACCAAACACCTAAATTGTCTCTATCTTTTCTGAAAGCCAGGGACAAGCTTGCTAGATCACTTCCTACAGTCCAACTATACAGCTTTAGCACTGTGAACGTATTGGGCCTTGGTCAGGATAGATGAGGTAAGTGTGTACCCTTTCTTTTAAAGGAATAAATTAGAATTATAGTGATGAAAAAAAAAATCTTAGTATTACAGGTTTTAGATCTGGAAGGGACCTTAGATCTTTTAATCCAGCAGCATGATGTGGTAGAAAGAACACTGAATTTGAATTCAGACAGCCTAATTTAAAATTCTGCGTCAGACAAAGGGACTGTGTGACATTTGCATGCTTCGACTTTACTGGGTCTCATTTTCCTCATTTGTAAGATGAGGGGGTTGTCTTTGCTGGGATACAAGGTCTTAATCCATGGTCCTGGGAAGTGCAGCTGTTTGCCAGCATTATGCTTCATGTATGAAAGACCTGGGTCAGTAGTAGTTTTTAATTGTTTCAGTGAAACTAGAAGGGTTAAGTTATTTTTAATTTTTATTCCTCTTCATCCATAAATCATTTGGCACATTTTACAAGTGGTAATTTTGGCAGCAAATTCTGATCTGATGAGGTCTGGTCCTGATTTCTTCTGTATGATAGCAAAGGAAATGAACAGAATCCAAATGAAATTTAAAAATCTATTTTCATTCTATTTGATTACATGTCCTAGAGAACTTTCCTGTTACTTTTAAAGGTAAATTAAACTGGGCCAATCGTTGAGAATGTACTTGAAGCCCTTCCAGTAAGATCAGTGTCTTTCAAACTTAACTTGGCCTGGAATTAGATACTTTTTAATTAAACCTACAAATCTGCTGTTTTGTGCTATAATCACTCCCCAGGTCATTCATTCCATGGCTTAATTGATAACACCCCTTACCAGCAGCTCCAGAAGAAGTGAAATGCTTTTAAACAGTGACTATGGAATAAAGCAACATGTGATTAAACTTCCAGACATTATCTCTCAGTGTTTTATTACTGCAGGTGCAGGTCACCGCTGATCAGAGACTTGCTAAGGGCAAGGTTCCCTTTCACTGAAAGCAGCTCTATTTATGCACCTGCACTTATAAAAGATGCTGGTTGGAAAAGTGGAGAAACAAGTCATGGGTTGACAAAACAGCAACAAATAGTTTAGTTACAAAGTTCTCTCCCTAGCTTAGGAAAAGGAAAGATATGAGGAATCCTTAACCAGAAAATTCCATTTTCCCAAAGCTTAGACCAGAGTTTTCAGTTGTTTAATTCAATTTAATTCACTAGACATTTATTAAGTGTATACCATTTGCCAGGCATTGTGCTAAGCACTGATGATACAAATAAGACAAATAAGGATAAAGAATAATGAAAATAAAAAAATAAAAGATAAAGAAAATCTTAAGGAGCTTACAATGCAATAGGAGATTGAATAAGGCATAGTTACAAATGAAGCTGTAGATCTGCCAAGGAAAGGTTATTTTATTTTCCTAATTTGTCATTTCCTCTATTGCTGAAAGAGGAATGAAATCTTTCCAGGTCTACCCTGCCACATATGGTACTTATGTGGCTATCTTTTTTAGTATGATTTATGGAACTCTGATTACCTGTTTCCTAGGGTAACAAGGACTGGTAAGCACATATAGACAGCATGCTCAGACGATGCATTCCTTATCTGGAAGAGGCCAGGGAGCCTGCTTCCAAAAAGTGTGCTGATAGAAGGGCCTTGCTCCCTGATTTGGAGTGGGCATAAACATTCTGAAACTGGATATGGTCCGCCGACTAGGTAGTAAAAAGGAATCTTTTGATCATTGTGGAGCTGGTAATGGGGTACCCCAAAATGGAGGGTGGCCCGAAGGAAGGAATCCTGTAAACTTCCTTGTGGAGCGAGGGGCCTTGGGTCACCACCACATTGCCCATGAGCTCACTGCTTCTGTCTTTATTGGGTCTGTTCTTTCTTGCTGAAAGTTAAAACCACTTAAGTTTGAGTCCATTTTCCCCAGGGACTGTGGTGATATGGGGGGTGGGAAGGTGGATTTAAAGCCAGAATCAAGGTTCCCTGGAGAAATATCAACAATCTCAGATATGCAGATGATATTGCTCTGATGGCAGAAAGTGAAGAAGAATTAACAAGCCTTTTGTTGAGGGTGGAAGAGGAGAGTGTAAAAGCTGGCTTGAAGCTCAACATAAAAAAGCTAAAATCTTTGCAAATAACCCTATCACCTTCTGGCAAATAGAGGGCGAAGAAATGGAAGCAGTGTCAGATTTTATATTTTTGGCTTCAAAGATCACTGCAGATGGCTACTAGCAATGAAATTAAGACACTTGTTCTTTAGAAGGAAAGCTATGGAAAATCTGGACAGCATACTAAAGAGCAGAGACCTTGATGACAAAGGTCCATACAGCCAAAGCTATGGCTTTTCTAGTAGCAATGTATGGCTGTGAGAGCTGGACTATAAGGAAAGCTGAGCACTTCAGAATCAATGACTTCAAATTGTGATGCTGGAGAAGACTTTTGACAGCAAGAAGATCAAATAAGTCAATACTTAAAGAAATTCATTCAGACTATTTACTAGAAGGCCAAATACTGAAGTTGGAGCTTAAATACTGTGGTGACATGCTGAGAAGACTGGACCCATTAGAAAAGACTCTGATGTTGGGAAAGATTGAAGGCAAAAGAAAAAGGTAATGTCAGAGGATGAGATGGATAGATGGTGTCATGGAAGCAACGAACATGAGCTTGGCCAGACTTTGAGAGACAGTGAAGGATAGAAGGGCCTGGTGCCCACGAGGTCATGAAAAGTTGGATGACTGAATCATTGAATGATAACAACACATCCGCAAGAGTTGTGGGGAAGTATCTGTACTCCAGTTCTTGCTACATTTTCACAGTAAATATCCTTTATAAAAGCTGATTAATGTGAATGGGTTAAATGAGACTGGGGTACTAACAATTATTGGCAGTTATCAACGGAGTGATAACATAGTGTGGTAGGGCTCAAACAAAGAGAATCTGAGAGAAAAATAACAAAGACTGATATCTGGCCAGCTGGAAAAAGCAACCTGTTTCCCAAAGCCCTGGGTACAAATCTTTGTTGGGTAAATTTCAACAAGTGTTTATCAGTCTTTCATGTTTGGGGAACACAAACTCTTCCCCAGTTGACCAGATAGCCCTGGCTGTCTTACTGGTTTTGCTTTTTTGTGTTTTACACTTGGAAAATAATGATGATGATGATGGTGATGATAAAGGTGAAAGAGAAGGAGAAGCAGAAGGAGGAGTAGGAAGAAAAGGAGAAGGAAAAGGAGAAGAACAAGAAGAACATTGTGAGCTCCTTGAGGGCAGGAATTATCATTTGCCTCTTTGTGTCTCCAGCACTCAATACAATGTTTGGGATATAGTAGCTGCTTAATAAATGCTTATTGAGTAATAATAGCTAGCATTTATGTAGCTCTTCAGGCTTCCAGAAGTGCTTTAGTTGGGTTATCTCATTTGATGCTCCAAACAAGTTATGGGTGCTAGTATTACTATTCCCATTTTACAGAAAGGACACTGATGTTGAGAGGAGGCAAGTGACTTGCCCTGGTCCACATAGCCATTGAGTAACTGAGGAAGTATTCAAACTTGGTCTTTTTTACTCCAACTCCAGTGCCCTAATCTTACAGAATATAATAAATTTTAGCAAAATCTATCAACCTAAGTAAATTCTACTAATACTATAGAGATATGTGGATTACTGGGGTAAGCAATAATTTAAATATTACTATTTTGGGCAAGCAATAATCACACACATGACAACTGCTGCATACTCCTGTTTCAAGATATTTTTTCTCTTGTGCATGTCTTTCCTTTGCACTAGAACGCATTAGATAGTTTGTTAACTATGATTGGTCTCTTAGCTTCATGCACAACACCTGGCTTTTCTGCACAGACTACTGATGTTATTATCACTTGAAAACCATAGTTATTTTGGCAAGATTCAAAATGGCTACCTTGTAAAGGGGACCTAAGTCACCAAAGACTGTTTTCATACTTTTTTTCAGCTTTGGAAGAGAGCAAGCTAGCTTAGAACTGGAACTGGAAGATGGAAAGTCTGTGGACCAGGTGGTAATTTAAACCTTCAGGAGAGATGAGGATATTAATTACCAGATTTGGTTCTGAATGTTTCTGAGGTGCTTCAGACAGAATTGGGGCAAGTAATCAAAAAAGATAATGTAAGATCTCCCTGAGTCACTATCCAGGATTGGAGATTACGGACTTTGCTAAAACATACTGCAGTAGATTTGATAAGGAGAAGAAATATTAGAACTGGAAGGAGAGTGTAAGAGTGTAAGTTCATTGATTGCTTCATCCCACTTAAACATAATTACTGGTATTCTTCTTGGAAGGGTGAATCAATCAGAAAAAAGATGTGAACAATGCCTGGACACTATTTGAATCAATAAAACACAACAAAATTAGGGGTAACAGAAAGTCTTTTCTAAGACTTAGTCACAATGATGGAGCTTGTATAAATTAGAAGCTAGATCAGAATTGATTAAGCGAGATTTTTTTTGAGGGCAAGAGCTTAGCTGGAAAGAATCAGCCAAGTAGAAAGTATTAATGTACCAAAGTAGGAAGATAAAGAGGACTGAATTGTGGGCTAAGAAATAAAAAGGAGAAACTGAGAAGTGTTATGGGACATACAGGCATCTCAGGGCAGAAATCTCACCTCCTCAAGGACTTACGGCAGTTCTAAGAAAAGATGTTATTTCTCCAACTACCCTCCTGCTGTCTGTCTCCTTTTTCTTTTTTTAAATTTATTTAGTATTTTATTTTTCCCCAATTACATGTAAAAATAATTTTAACATTTGTTTTTAAACTTTTGAGTTCCAAATTCTCTCCCTTCCTCCCTCCCCACTCTCACTCATTGAGAAGGCAAGCAATTTGATATAGGTTATACATGTGTAGTCACACAAAACTTATTTCCTTATTAGTCATATTGTAAAAGAACACATAAACCAAAAATATCAAGAAAAATAAAGTTTACAAAGTATGCTTCGATTTGTGTTCAGACACCATCAGTTCTTTCTCTGGGGATGGATAGCATTTTTCATCACAAGTCCTTCAGAGCTGTCTTGGATCGTTGTATTGGTGGAAATAGCTAAGTCATTCACAGCTGATCAGGTTACAATATTGCTGTTTACTGTGTATAATATTCTCCTGGTTCCACTCATTTCTCTTTGCACCAGTTTATATAAATCTTTCCAGGTTTTTCTGAGAGCATTCTGCTAATTTCTTATAGTACAATACTATTCCATTACAATTATATACCACAACTTGTTCAGCCATTCCCCAGTTTCTGGGCATCCCCTCAATGCCCAATTCTTTGCCACCAAAAAAGAGCTTCTATAAATACTTATGTACACATATGTCTTTTTTCATCCCTTTTAGAATACAGATCAATAAGTGGTATTGCTAAGTCAAAGGGTATGCATGGTTTTATAGTCTTTTGGGCATAGTTCCAAATTGTTCTATAGAATGGTTGAATCAGTTCACAACTCCACCAACAGTGCATTAATGTTTCAATTTTCTCACATCCCCTTTTCTGCCTGTTAGTCAATCCAATAGGTGTGAGGTAGTACCTCAGAATTGTTTTAATTTGCATTTCTCCAATCAATAGTGATTTTGAGGATTTTCATGTGGCTATAGATAACTTTATTGAAAACTTCATATCTTTTGATCATTTATCAATAGGGGAATGGCTGTTATTTTTATAAATTTGATTCAGTTCTCTATGATGTTTTTATCATCATAATAAATTAGAGAAATTTGCTTCAAAATTTTTTTTACAGTTATGATTTCTAACTATAATTCCCTCCATCCTATTTCCCCTCTCCATTGGTTCTATTCTCTGCTCTCCTTTCACCCTATCCCTCCTCAAAAGTGTTTTGCTTCTGACTGCCCCCTCTCCCAATCTGCCCTTCCTTCTATCACCCACCTTTCTCTTATCTTCTTCCCCTCCTACTTTCCTTTCACTTAGTTATCTTCTTCTGAGTGTGTGTTTTGATATTCATTATCACCATAGTAACTTTCTATGGCCAGAGGTTTTTTCTGTTACTTGCTCATTCCCAGCCTATTTCTTCACTTGACTACTTTGTTAAAGTAGGGCTCTGCTTCTGGGGTGGAGGGTGCACTGTCCCAAGATTCAGGGGTTTTATGCAGCTGTTTTCTGAGATACTTCTAGGGACCTGTAAGTTTTCAGTTCTTCCAAGGAGTTATGATCTAAGGAGAGGTGTTTACTTCTCTTTCTGGCCTGTGTTCTGATCTGTACGCCACCACAAGCACTTTTTTCTGCCCTGAGACTGTGAAGAGGGTCCCCCCTCCACTGTGGTTGAAAGCTCTGCTTTGCTGATGATCCTCCTCATCCTGAGACTGCCACCCAGGACTGGGACCTGGAACTGAATATGGGTAAAGCAACAGAGTCCTGTCCCCAGTGCCATCAAATAGGTCCCTGTGACCCCCTTGCCATCTGGGGGCTGAGAGCTCCAGAAGTAGCCACTGCTGGTGCTGGTTCAGTGTCTCCAAAGGCCTGTTCCTGGTTTGCTCGGCAGGTCTGTGCTAGCTTGGCCTGGGCTGGGCTGTGCTCTACTCTCACCCAGGTGTGACAGAATTTTCCTGCTGATCTTCTAAATTGTCTTTGGCTGGAAAATTATTTCACCGTGTCCTTTTGTGGGTTCTGCCATTCCATAATTTGTTTTAGGGCATTATTTAAAGATGTATGGAGGGGTTTGGGGGAGAACTCTGGTGAGTCTCTGCCTTTTCTCTGCCATCTTGATTCTGCTTCCTCTCTGTCTCTTAACAGATACTTCTTTACCCAAATGTTTCCAATAAATTGAATCTTCTCTCAACCACAAAGAAGCTGAGGGTGAGCTAGAGATCAATATAAATGCAAATTAAAGTGGAGAGTAAAATCTTTGCCTAAGTGTTGAGAATTTTCCTTGAATTTTTCTCAAAGCAAAGAGTGAGTAGAAGAGGGAAATCTGTGGACCTGAGGGGCCATTAACTTTCCCTGAGGCTTAAAAGAGCTAATTATTGTGACTATGTTATTTCTGCTAATGTGAGGCTGACTTGGGAGTCTGACCTTGACCGGATGAAACCGAATTGAGCTGTTTCCCCACATGTAATTTTGAGTCAATTGAATGCTGGATTTTCATTCCATACACATGCATTTCATTGTTCTCCTTTGCTGTGTTTTAATCATATGGATTTTAAAAATGGGTATTTTTATCCATTTTTATCTAAGAAAAATGGATATCTATCTATTTATCTAAGAAAAATGGATATTTTTATCTAAAAAAAGATATCTAAGAAAACACGTAGTAGCCATAGTCCTTAAGAGCACACTTCAATGACTTATACAGATATTGCAGTAGTTCTTGCTACAAGGAGTTCCAACATGTTTAAGCTAACAATTTAATAAGATCAGTCACAATGAAATGTAAAGATGAGTTCCATTAAAAGTTACAGACAATCCCAACAACTGCAAAATTGCTGCTATGAAACAATCCAATTTATCCTTAGAAAACAAACTAAAACATTTAGAGGGACCTGGAGGCTAGAAAAAATGTCACTGATCCCTCCATGCTGTGCCATAGGCTTTTTGAAGTTAGAGAAACAACAAAAGTATCAGTTAAAAACCAACAGCTGCTACTCACTTTTGCTATTAAAAAAATAAAGATGCTTGTTCTAGGCAAGGCAAAGCAAAGACCAGAATAAGGGAGAGTAGGAAAAATGGGAACTTTTACTTATAAAACTCATTTTTCTCTTCACAGCTATGCCAAAACCATTGTCAGAAGAAGTCCAGGTGTGTCTGTAAGACCTCAGTATCTTTCGTAGATCGTAAAACCTTCTGTCTCCCCAAAAATGGTTTGGGCATTTTCTCCAAGAATTCATCAAACAGTTAGGGAATTCAACTGGAGATCTGTATGATACCTTCAGGCATTCTTTTCTATAGAGGGTACACCAAAATTATCCAATGGATCCCTGTCACAGTAATGGACATTCCAATTGCATTCCAGTCTCAACAAATAAAAGACAAGCAGATTCAATTCAAGAAAAAAGAGAATAGGATCAGGTCAGCCCTAAAACAAAAGTGAGGCTCACAAAAAAGTGGGAAGTACTTGGTGTTGATAACTCAGACATTGGTTACTCTAGACCAGCAGGAAAACCTTATCCCATTGTACGTGCAGTCCATAAAGATCTCACAATAAGGTAAACAAGTTAAGTCCATTTAAAAACAAAAGCAAATAAATATACAAACAAATAAAGGAGTAGTTAAGAGCTGGGAGCCGCTATTTAATGGAGGATATTTCCACTGAATATAGCCTTACCAAGCATACATGTAGGTTGACACCAGGCAGGGTTTATTGTACATGTTAGGATTTCATTGGCCCCTGTTGATAGAGAGTTGATATAACAGTCCCTGGGTAAGACTTTGGGGAAGGGGAGTATACCTTGCCACTCTGTACTCATTAAATGCCTTTTGCTTAAGATTTCTTAAGTAAGTTACTTAAGATTTGAAGGAACACACCAGTTTGATCTGCCAGAGAACAGAGTGGATTAGGGCTTTAGCTAGTGGTTTAAATAACTATTTCCCCCAGACATCAGTCTTAACCTCAGGAACTAGCAAGAGACAATAGCCAAATGGAAGGCTGTGGGAGGTATACTTTATTAAGATCGAATGAGATAACATATATGATGTGCTTTGTGAACATTGAAGCATCCTATAAATGCTAGATGCTAAGCATGTGATGAGAAAGAAGAAGAGGAGGATGAGGAAGATAATGAAGAGGAGGATTAGGAGGAGGAAGATGATAAGGATTAGGGAGATGATGAGGAGGGAGAAGAGGATGAGGAAGAAGAGGAAGACGAGGAGGAAGATGATGTTAATGAGGATGAGGAGGAAGAAGTAGAGGATGAGGAAGAAAATGATGTGGATGAGGATGAGGATGATGATGATGATGAGGAGGAATATGAAGAAGAGGAGGAAGAGGAAGATGATGTTAATGATGATGATGAAAAGGAGGAGGAGGAGGAGGAGGAGAAGGAGGAGGAGGAGGAGGAGGATTATTAATGAGACCAGAAGAGGTAAGCAGATGGGAATTATTCAGCAGAGAGGCAGAGGTTGAAGGTACCCAGCATAGTGGAAAGAATGTTGGCTATGGAGTCAGCAGACACCTGGTTTCAAATTCTGGCTCTAACACTAACCTTCTGGGCAAGTTAAATGACCCTCTTTCCTTATGTGTAAAACAGGAATAAAAACAAAAAATAAAAAATTTTAAAATGTTATATATACTTATCTCACAAGATTATTATAAATAAAATGTCTTGTAAAAACTGAAAAACTGTATAAATATGAATTGATGTTTGGACTGGACTTGTGATTTCATTGGTGTTGGAAGTACCCAGTGTGGGAACTCCTGCACAATGTATATCAGCACCTGCACTGCAACTTAGTCTTTGGGAGTTACCTGAGCACTGTGTCCAAATAAATAAGTGGTAGAGACCAGACTGGAACCCAGGTCTTCCTTCCTCTGACACTGGCTGTCCGGCCATTATGACTTGCTGTTTCATGTTAGTATTGTTACTGAAAAACTGAAAAAAATCTCATCTTTTTCAGTGAAATTCAGATAGAGACAGCCCCGGACTAAGTTCCTATTCTGCTATTTACTCTTTTATATTCAATATTCTATTGTCGAAGTAGATAAAATGATCAATTTTTGTAACTGAATAATAGTGCTGGATATAAGTCATCTTCTGCAAACTCAGTTTGGGGGACAGCTTCTGTAGCTGAAAGGACAATAGGCATGATTTGAACTTTGTTCTGTTTCTACAGTCATAATTTCTTCTACTAGGTCTTTACATTTTGGATAAATTTCATTTCATGTAGTTTGTAAATTATAAGCATTATAAATATTCAGTAAAGCAATTAGGGCAGATAGAATGCCGGGCCTGGAGTCAGGAAGCCTCATCTTCCTGGGTTCAAATCAGGCCTCAGACAATTACTAGCTATGTGACCCTGGGAAAGTCACTTAACCCTCTGCCTCAGTTTCCTCATCTAGAAAATTAGTTGGAGAAGGAAAAGAAAAAAGTATCATTGCCAAGAAAACCCCAGATGGGATCACCAAGAGTCAGACACAACAGTAATGGCTGAATAACAAAAGCAAGCTCTATTAAAGATATCTGAGGAAGGAGGGCCAAAGGCCTATCTTCGTTTGCTTCTAGAGACACTGACAGCACTGTTAGTTATCACACAGAATTACAGGATTCCAGAGTTGGAAGGAACCTCATTGTCTATGTACTCCAACTCATATATGAAAGGAACACTCGCTATCCCATACTTGACAAGCGCTCATCTAGCCTCTGTGGCTAGAGGTTTAAATAACTATTCTCCCCAGACATCAGTCTTAGCCTCAGGAACTAGCAAGGGACAGTAGTCAAATGGAAGGCTGTGGGACACTCCCACAGGAGGAAGAACCCGTTCTGTTCTTGGCCATCTCTCATTGTTAGGAAGTGTTTTTCTGACTAATGTGGAGCCTCAAGTGGATTTTTTGCAACTTCTCCCCATTACTCCTGGTTCTACCCTCTGGGGACAAATGGAATAAGTGGCATCTCTCTTCTGCATGACATCCTTTTACATTTTTAAAAATTTATCGAGTAAAACAAACATTTCCATAACATAGTATAATAAAAACAAAATGATTGCCCATGAAACTGCAAATCTATTGTGTACAACTTGCTATTCTTTTAAAATATATAATAAAGTTATCATGTACATGTCTTCCTCCTCCCAGAGATGGCTACCCCTGGACACAAATATGTATATATATATATATATGTACACACACACACGTATACACATATATACACACATGTGTATGTATATATGTACATATATCTGTGCATATATGTATATGTGTGTGTGTGTGTGTAAAACAACTCTATACATGCTTCTGTTTATCTCTATATATCCTTCTCTGGATGCAGATAGAGTCTTCGTGTGTCCTTTGTAGTTAATTTGGGTATTTATAAGAGCTAAAATGACTTAGTTGCTCAAAGTTTTTCTTTAAACAATATTTCTGTTACTGTATACAATGTTCTCTTGGTTCTGCTCATTTTGTTCTTCATTATTTCATGCAAGTCTATCCATGTTTTCCTAAGATCATAAGTCTTATAATTTCTTATAGTATAGTAACATTCCATCATGATCATATAACCACAACTTATTCAGTCATTCTCCCCATTGATGGGCACCCCCACAATTTCCAGTTCTTTGCCACCACAAAGAGAGATGCTATAAACCTTTCAGAACATATAGTTTCTTTTTCTTTTCTGCGAATCATTTTTGGAAATAGACCCTGTAGTGATATTTTTGGGTCAAATGATATAGGCAGTTTAATAACTCTTTGGACAGAATTCTTGATTGCTCTCCAAAATGGCTGGTTCAGTTCATAACTCCATCAACAATAAATTAGTGTCCAATTTTTCCACATACTTGCCTTTTACATATTTAAAAAAAGTTATAATGTCCCTTTCAGTCTACTCTTCTGTAAGCTAAAACAGCCCCATTTCCTTCAACCAATCATGTGTCTTAGACCCAAATAACTTACCAGCCTGAGTCCCTTCGTCTAGCAGTTCAGTGATCCTACGAGATAAATCTGACATGACCTTTTCTTGGTTAATCGTGGCTGAATCTTTGTATTCACCACTTCCTTTCTGAGTGTTAGCTACTCATCATTTTGATGATCCATTTGAGAATTTCCCCAGGAATTGAAGTTAAGCCTAGGTTAGATCTACAGCTTTAGAACTTGCTGTTTTCTTTCCTTATTTTTTTAAATGAGGACATTTGTCCCTTTTCTATCATGTGGTATTCCATGATCTTTCAAGTAGAGGCGAAATCACACCTGCCAATTCTTTCAACATAAGAAGATGGACAAAGCTAGAGTGAATAAGTTATGGGGAAATGTGTTAGTACAGGAAGGATTGCTGACTTTAGGCAGGATAATGGAAAACATGACTACCTTGCAGTACTTGCTCTTAGGAAGTTCTAATAACAACTTGGTCATCCTGTCTAACCATTCCACTAATATCCTAATTTTGTACTTCTTTCACTCTTCATTTCATTACCTTCCCCTATTTACCTTTCACCTCTGTGCTGTCTCAGTTAACTCTTTCTCTCCTCAACCCAATTATAAAATTATTGATTGGCCAACCAGACTATTTTAGGGGAGAAAATGGCAATGAGACCTCCTTGTATATCCATGGTCCAATCTTCCATTGCGTCCACAATAAAAATGCTTTGGCTAAGCCTAGAAAATGCAGAGTGCTAAACTGATTTGCTGACGTGATTATTTTTTCATGCAGTGCCTGAGATTGGGCATGGCTCTCTGACTCAGGTGAGCCTGCCTGGGAGGTCTTCCCGCACCAATACCCCTGGGCTTTACCTTGTATACCTCTCGAAATCTCTAATTAGGGGCTCTGTGAAGGCTGAATTCCTTTCTGGGGAGCCTGAATTGTTTTTATATACATTGAGGGGGGAAGGGAAGGAGAGGAGAAGCAAAAATATGACTTTTACAATGCATTTTCCTGAAAGGGATCGCAACAGGTGAATACTTAATTTTCCTTGTCTTTATCCAAGTTACACACTGTGAGCTGCTTAGGAATTGTGGTAGCTACTCTTTCTAATAATTCTCCAGCTGTGGGGAAGGTTTCTTTTTAATATCTCCCAGCTGTGGGGAAGGGTTCTCACTAATTATTCCCCAGCTGTGGGGGAGATATCTGGTTTCTTGTAATTTCTTCTGGGAACTGTGCCCCCCCTTTCTGATCCTAGCATCTGGCTGTGTGTGTGTGTGTCTGTGTGTGTCTGTGTGTCTGTGTGTGTCTGTGTGTTTATCTGTCACATCTATAGCTGATTTGCTTTGGTTCTAGATAAATTCAGCAGTGTCTAATTTGTGCTATGCATATACTGTCCTAGGTGACAGAGGCATGCATCCGAACCTTGCCTCTTGTGTGAACTATGTCCCAGAATAAAAAGTGTGTTTTCTCAGCTTGCCTGCTCTTAGAGCATTTAAAATGATCTGTAACTAGTGTTTTCTAGTGGTCAAATGATCATCAAGTTAACTCCTTCCCCTTGGATAGTTCTAAGAAAAAGTTTATTTTAAATTAGGCACGGGGACATCAAGTGACCTGGCCAGGTTACATTTGTTAGGGAATGGAAAAAAATAAATAGAAAAATTAAATGGGAGGGGGAAGGGAGAGATCTTAAACAATTAGTGCTGGGAACTTGCCAAAACCAAAGTTGGAATGGAGCCTAGAAAAGTTTGACCACCTATTGTATAATGCTATTATTGTATAATTCTGACAGGTACTTGTTTCCCCCCTTTCAAGTATATATGATTAAACCTTAAGTGAGAAAGGGTAAATATTGAAATAAGTTTAAAAAAGAATATAGGGACTTTCTCAATTTGAGCAGAGATCTTTTCCCTTGATCTGGCCAATCAGAGGGCAGGAAGAGATCATGCAAATTATAGTGAAAAAACAAAACAAAACCTGAGTTTATCTCTGGATTTACTTTTCTTGTTCAGTCATTTCAGTTGTGTCCAACTATTCATGACCCCATTTGAGGTTTTCTTGGTAAAGACACTAGAATGGTTTGCCATTTGGGCCAACAGGATTAAGTGACTTGCCCAGGGTCACACAGCTAGTAAGTGTCTGAGGCCCGATTTGAGCTCAGGAGGATGACTCTTCCTGACTCCAGGCCCAGCAATCTATCTACTATCTATCTACTGCACCTCCTAGCTGGATTTAGCTAATCTTTTCCTTTCTCTTTCTCTCTCTCTCTCTCTCTCTCTCTCTCTCTCTCTCTCTCTCTCTCTCTCTCTCTCTCATTTACTCAACCAGCTATACAGAGCTGCCTCTAGGATAAAATACAAGCTCTTCTGTTTAGCTTTTAAAACCCTTATAACTTGATCCCAACCTACCTTTCCAACTTCGTTGGACTCTACTCTTCATCTCATTGGGTTTTCACCAAATTACCCCTTTCTCTCTTCCTCACACATAACAACACTCCATTTCAAGTCTCCTTCCCTCTGCACTGACTCTTCCCCATCCCTTGAATACATTCCCCCCATTACCTCAGCCTCACAGAGGCCCTCTCTTCCCTTGAGATACAACTTAGTCTTTCTTGGTGTCCCCAAAGGCAAGTGCTCTCCATCTCAAACTACCTTGTATTTCACTGCTTTGTATGTATTTGTATTCATTTACTTTAGATTTATACATTTTCATGCAGCATACATTTTTATATGTGCTTGTTTCCCCACCTAGTAGAATGTAAGTTCATTGTGAATAGGGATTATTTCACACTTTGTATGAACTGACATATAGTAAAAATGTAATAAATACTTTGTGACTGATTAAATTAAACCCTCTTTCCTGGTAGTTATTGGTACTGAAAGAGAATGTAAGTATACCCAGACACATATACATAAACACACATATGTATATACACATAATATATACCCATATACACATATAAAGTAATGAAATTATATGTACATATGTATATGTAAATATGTATATGTGTGTGCACATATACAAAGAAAATGGGTAATGGATAGAAAGAAAAAAATTGAAAGAACAAACTAATCCAATATGAAGAAAATATGCTATATTAAAGAAAGACAGAAACAGGGAGGAAAGTAAAGTTAGAACTAGCAATACAAGTAAAATTCATGAAACAAGAGTTGGAAGCAGAAAAAACAGAGTAAGAAGACCATGAGAAATATTTTAACTTAATAGTTGAGTCTGTCTGAATTGCAAGGTTTTGAAGTTTTTTGCAAGCTTTTGGAGATTTGGAAAACTGAATGATATTTTTGAAAAAACTGATTCATAGGAAAGCTTCTTCCTATTAGATTGAAACTGTTTAAGACAGGTGATTGTTACTGAAAGGCACTTTTTCTCCAGGGAGTTGGGGGACTGCAAATGATTTTTAAGCTTAGCTTCTGTGATGCTGCCATCTTGGAATTACAGAGCCACTTTAGAATTTAGAACTGAGCAATTTAAAGTGAAACATATCTTGGGTTTGATAATTTATTAGGCACATTATTATCTATAACAGAGTTGATCCAAGTTGTAGAGAATAATTGATGGACAATGCTGTCTCACCTTTGCAGCTGTGAAATCCTGTGCTGGGGTTTTGAGTACAACCAGCATGAAATGCCAAAACTGGCTGACAGAGAATAGAATATTTTTCCCATTTCAATAATTTGGACATGCATTCAACCCAGCTAAGGTTATCAAATTGCTGGAAAGAAGTTCTGTTTTCTGTTTTAATTGTTCATAAGATGCTAATGCTATGTTGGAGTTTCAAGCATTGTGATTGTGAAAATTATTTCAAAACTCTGCAGTCACTTGGAAATGATCCCAAGACCATGAGGCATGCCTAATATTAAAGACTTGGACAAATGTTTAAAGTGTGTATACTCTGGTATTGATTTGGTTTGGACAAACTGTACAAGATACCTTGAGAAAATAATTAAATTAAATGTGTAATTAAGTTTGGAACAGGAATTAACTAACTATAACCCCAAATTACTCGCTTCAACTTGATTTTCCAATAGCATGAAGAACAAAACAAAGATACTCTTTAGATGATGAGTTAGCTAAAAGATAGGTCAAGTAGCTGAAATGTTTTCATTCTAAAAACAAATGTAAATCATGCCTGAGTATAAATAGAAAACAGAAATGCATAGATACCTAGGGGTCTTGTGAACACAGTATTTAGAAAATTGGGTTGAGACTTGAAAGAAAACCTTTCAGGCTACGATAAAAAGGCTAAGTGGATTTTATAAAGCATATATACCTGGACATGAGCTGGTTTACATACAATACCTAAAGGTATCTGAATCCTACCACTCCCTTCCCATGAGATGGGAAGGTTACTTCAATGTGTGTTTTATTAAGGGACGTTTGTTTGATACTATGAAAAAATTGTGTCACTCTAAGAAAACAAGGATCGTAAGAACTAGAAAAATTTGGAATGTTACCTAATGATTAAATAAGCTATCTATACTGTACTTAAATAATTAATTGGAATATGACAGAGTTCCCTTGTAAACTTACAACATTCTGCTTGTCATTTCTTATGCTATGGCTACAGACAAATCCCAGTATTTGTGGGTATTGATGTTAACTTTAAAGATAATTTCATTTTTCTTTAATTGTAAGTGTAATAGGGCTTTGGAGCATGCCCAGACCACCTAAGGTAGAGACAACCATGTGAAAGATGTCAGGGACCTGCTTCTGGAAGAACACATTCTCTGTTCCTCTGCCATGTGGGTGGGAGCAGCCTCTTTCCATTTATTGAGTAGCCTGAACTGGTACCTGGCTATGTCATTAACTCTACCTGACCAAAGGAGGCACAGTCCTTCTGCCTGGTGGCATCCCAGGGTGAAGGTCTTGTTTGCCCACAGTATAGGCACCATGCTTATTCCCCTTGGACTCTGTGGGTCATTGGGATTATTTCATTTGCCCTTTTCAGTTTTAGGTACATGCAGCAGAATTCCTGGATGGGAAATTTGAGCTATGGTGATCTTTAAGCTAGGATTCCAGGAAGGATAATGCTGCCAGCTCAGCAAGGAAGCCCTGAGAAGCCAAGGTACTAGAACAGAAGCCAGGGTGGGAGGGAAAGAGGGCCTTCAGACTTGGAACTTGATGAGTCTGTCCTATGTAGGAATTGAGTTAGGCTGTGAAACAATTCCCCCTCAACTCCCCAGAGATGGAGGTGATATAGAGGAGATCATGCCTCCAGGTGTTGGGGGATGTTTGTATGTTTGTTCTGGATATGCCTTTGAAGTAATTATTTCTTTGTAAAAGCTAAGTGTTAAGCAGTTAACTGGAACTGGGGTGCTGGGGACACCTAAAACTGAGTGAACATAATCAGGGCTTGAGCCAATGGCAGAGACTGGACAACCTCTAAACCAAGGGTATTGGAGAACTTAGGAAGAGGAGTGAAATATGAGATACCTGGTAGTGAAGGCCAGAGGAGTCTGTGACATAAAAAACTTCAAGAGACATAGTTTCTGGGTAATTAATCATTTTATTAATTATGCTGGAAATAATTAATAAAAGGGATTAGTGACACTCTCGAATGCCAAAGACCCCTCATGGAACCCACTCAACGCTTAGATGCCCTTGGAAGAGTGGGTGTTCTTGAGGGTGGCAATCAACTCTGACTGATTAACAATTAATGAGAGAATTAATATTATAATGAGAGGTGGGTATATTCTAATGAGGGTCTGGGGGACATGGCTCTGATCACTCAGTCTTGGTCAAAGACATTTATCTACACCCATAACACCCTGCTCAGGATAATCTAGACAAAAGGGAGAATCCACTTTTCCCCAGACCTATCTGAGTAAAACACAATGGGCCAGAATCCATTAATCCACCCAAACTAAAATGTCTTTACCTTTTGTACAGATCTGAATTTTTCCTCTCATTATCAGCCCTGCACTTCAAAGGCTGCCTGAATAACCTACAGGGGCTGATTTCTGAATGAGGAAGTAGAAAAGGGGAAAATCCTTAGTTCCAATTCAATGATTGGTTATTAATATGAGAGAAATAATCATTTCTTGCAATTACATAAGTATTGGGATGTAATGAATGAGGTGGAATCTCTTGGGACTGAACATTTGACCTATTTATTATCTTCCTTTGATCCTAGAAAAAGTATCTACATTGATATCTATGATCTAGCTACACTGTCTACTTGCTGGTCCTCACACATGCCACCATCTCTTGACTTCATTGGCTACCCCCACCTCCCCTTCTCATGCCTCATTCAAGATTCAACTCAAATCCTATCTTCTCATAGCAGCCCTTTCCTAACCATCTCCAAAGGGATGAACCCCATCCCCATCATCACCCTCTCCCCTTATATATTTTATGTGTCCATAGTTCTTTGAATGTTTTCTCTCTCATTATAATGTGAGCTCCTTGAGGGCCCAGGGACTATGTTTTTGCCTTTCTTGTGTCCCCAGCACCAAGACCAGTAACTGGGACAATTTTAAATATTCTTGTTGAATGACTGACTGACAAATCATTAATTAATCAGAAATAGAAATGACACGCCCCCAAACAAGTTCCAAGTGAATGTTCTTCTGAATGGAAGCTTTCCCACATGTCAGAGCATGGGCTTGGAGATTGTCTCCTTCAACAAGGTAAACTTAGTATGTAGAAATCAGTTTTTACAAAAATATTTCTAGACTTCACCCACTATCAAAATCCAAGGAATCTTACCTCTACATGAATAATAAAGGTCACTCTGTGACTTTCATTTCAGACCTGACCAAAGTTCCCACAATGTTTCTCCTTCCTGTTACAATAAAATCCTCTGATAAGTGAAAGATGTTCAATACTATTATGCACCCTGACCAAGGATAGAATAATTTTCTTATAAACATATTAAAGGTAGTCAATCAATAAAAATTTATTAAACACCTAATGTTCCAGGCACTGTGCTAAGGGCCTATCCCACTGTAACTTTCCTCATAAGATAAAGACATAAGTTAATGTGTGGAATATGCCCTTCCCTACTATAGGACACACCTATGTTTGTTTCCCCCAAAGACCAGTCTTACCAAGGTGACTCAAAGAGGTTGTGTTTCTTCAACAACGGGCCCTAGAAATTGAGAACAACATTTGGAGACTGTTTCTTTTGTATTCTTAGCATCTATGGGACAGATTTTTGTTTAAGGCCTTCCTCAAATATATGCTTATATATACCAAAGTATGGCATATGTGAACCAAAAGGGAGAAAATGAGAATCGTTAGAAAAATTAGCTTGCTCCAGATTTCTTATTTTGGTGCAACAGAAGTGCATAAACTGCCCCATCAAAGCCTTAAGGTGAGAAAACCTGGAAGTGATAAATGGGTCAACCCCACTGTGAGAACCTATATAAATATACAGGAAAAGCTCACTTGCTCTCCTCTCACTGGCACTAGCAGGTTGAGGGGAGAGGTAAGGAACCTGGCGGCTGGAAATTGAGAGAAGTGAAGCTGAGAGGGAAATGAAGAAGACAGGTGGCCTGCATACTCCATAAATATACATTCTAGGAGGAGCTCCAAGGGCAAAGAGATGAGGTGTAAGTCTCTCGAGAGCTTATATGCACAACACTATAGAATATGATGAGAGGAGGAGAGAATACAACACCCAAGATCACTGAGAGTTCAGTTTGTTTTATACAAACTGGGGCAGCTAGGCAGTGCAGTAGACAGAGTGGACTGGGCTGGGAATCAAGAAGACTCATCTTCCTGAGTTCATATCCGGCCTCAGACACTGACTAGCCGTGGTGACCCTGGGCAAGTCACTTAACCCCGTTTGCTTCAGCTTGTCATCTGTAAAATGAGCTGGAGAAGGAAAGGGCAAACCACTCCTGTATCTTTGCCAAGAAAACTCCAAATGGGGTCATGGAGAGTCGGACACTACTAAAATGACTGAACAACAATAAAATAAAATCACAAGGAGAAAAATTTGTCCTTTCAAGTGAACACTGTAGACTTGAACCTACGTGGGCTCTCAGTGAATTCTAGAATGTTCCATTCACTGGACTCCCTCAATCTATATCACCCTTCTTAGAACCATAACATGTTATATACTTTCCAGAGAGGTTTGCTACCTTTTTCTCAAGATAATTCAGAATAATTCTCAGATAATTCAGTGACAATATTAATGCTACAATTTGGGATTAGCTGATAACGAAAATTCTCAAATTCTAGCAAAAAAAGCAAAAGCCAACCTCTTAGGTCTTCTTTTAGTACTGCAGGGAGAGTATAACAAAGAACCAACAAAGTTTGACATTTAGGATGTTGTAGCTACATTACAATCTAGCGGATTTAAAAAAAATTAGACCTATCATCTATCATTATTAGGAGCTATGGTTTAAATGCTTATATGGACAGCTAGGTTGGGCAGTAGATGAGTGCCAGGCCTGGCTTATCTTCCTGAGTTCAAATCCAGCCTCAGACACTTACAAGCTGTGTAACCCTGAGCAAGTCACTTAATCATGTTTGCCTCGGTTTCTTCATCTGTAAAATGAGCTGGAGAAGGAAACGGCAAAGGAATGGCAAAAGATGGAAAAGGCACTCCAGTATTTCTGACAAGAAAACCCCAAATGGGGTCACAAAGAGTTGGACATAACTGAAAAATGACTAAACAACTTAAGTAGTTCAGTAGGAGTGCTGAAATTTATGGATACCAACATGTGGGAAAGGAAACCCTTTTCATGTGTGCAGATTGTTTATTAAATGTGTCTTTATCAATTTTTTTCTTTTTCCTTTTAAACAAAAACATATGACTGAGAGTTCCACATAAAGCTTTTGTTGTGACCAAGTAAACTTTATGGAGCTTCACTCTGTCAACAAATTATAGATGGAGTCAGCATTTTTATACTCCCAGAGGAGAAAAGTAAAATAACAAGAAAAACTCGACAGATATTTTTAAACATGTCAAAAACTTTTGATTGTTCGTTTGGTCATCAACTTGACATTTAGGGAACATGAAAGGCTTTTTATTATTTTAAAAAGTCACACATAGGAGCAGCTAGGGGACACAATGGATAGAGCACCAGCCCTGGAGTCAGGAGGACCTGAGTTTAAATCTGGCTTCAGACACTTGACACTTACTAGCTGTGTGACCCTAGGCAAGTCACTTAACCCCAACTGCTTTGCAAGAAAAAAAAAGTCATATATGTTTTAGATCACAAGTGAAATACTAGGTCATTTTGTAAGCTGGAAATGAGAGATTAACCAGAGATGTGACTGACAGTAATTATTTTGAAACTCAGGCTCTGGGCAGTTTAAAAACTTCTATTTTTCAAGGTTTCTAAATGAAGGATGCTATTTTCAGAGGGCGATAAAATGAGGACAATTTGGCTTTACATGCTGGTCTACAGCAACTGGCATTTTCAAGTTCCAAATTTAAAATAACAACAGAATAAGGGGTTAGAAAAACGAGGAAGGTTCAGGAGATGCAATAAACAGGTATGTCAAAACCTCAACTGCTAAGGAAGAAGAAGACAGGATCTGCAGACCAGTGAGTTCCTGAGCTTCCATTTATTTTCCTTGAAGAGTATTAACTTGTTGCAATGAACAAAACAATCATAAAAAGGAAATATTTTGTAACAGTTATTTAAAAAGATTCCATTTTTTTTGTTATTGTGGCTTCCCTGTAAAAACTACTTAGCCAGAAAATTTTAAAAGGAGTCATAATTTGTTCCAAGGTTGAGCAAGTTTGTTATCACCACTCAAATCCAGGTGGAAAAACATTTTTTGCTAATATAACAAATTTATAAGTTCGGCTAGAAAGCAACCCAAACACACCTGCACTTTTGCAAAGCTGATTTAATATTGTATCAAAGTAAATACATTATAAACATCAGTGTTTAGTCACCAAAACCTTTGTAGTTCAACCCACATGTGATTTTAGAGGTAATGGGTGTGAATGTCATGGATGAATAATACAGGCGACTTATCTGTATTCATAGTTTCTTTTTTTAAGCCTCAGTATTTCAGGATATTTTTATCAGGCAGCACATGGTGCTGATAGAAACGGAAAAACCTGGGAGCTTCTACACTAATTAGTTATTTGGCAACATGATCTGGAGAGCTGAGAATATATAGCAATTATTCACCTGTCAAGCACAAGAAAGGAAACTTGACTCTGAAAGTCCGGATTTGAATGGACACAATTTCCTTCCTGCACTTCCGATTCCTTGTGCTAGATTGGTTCCTGGGCAGCCCCATCAAGGGCACTACTTAGAGATGTGTATGCGTGGGGTGTAGCGAAGAAAACATTTCTGTGATGTTACAATAGTTAGCCTACAAATTATATAAGTTATATTTTAAGTTGAGACCTCTGGTGGAAAAAAAATGAAAGAAACTCCCTTTTTTTTTCTTGATTCCACTTAAGGGCAAAATCTCTAATTACAGAAAGACTTTCTCAATACATGGACATCTAAGGCACCCTGACCTCTCCCCTACATAAGTTTACATAATTCATAAACAACCTCTAGATTTATAGTAAGGAATGATTGTATTAAATATTTTAAGTTTTTTAAATCAATATAATCAGATCTTTTGCGTTTAAATTAATTTCATACAAGTAAAAATCTTAAAGATATTTTTAAATTAAGGCAGTTTTTTCAACCTCAAAGATATCTTCATATGATAGGAAACAGCTCTTAGTTACATAATATTTGATATATATATGTTGAGAGGGGAAGAATACTCTCTCTCTCTCTCTCCCTCTCTCACACACACACGCAAGTCATGGAAACTTGGGAATTGGCTGAAACAATAGGAATGGACCTGTAATCAAGTGTGGAAATGGTAATGGTGATGCTAATTTTAATTATTTCATACCAATACCATGCCTTAGAAATGAGGACCTAGAAATACAATTGACCAGTAGAGAAACTGCATGGATTACTAATGGAGGTGAGTAATAATAGAAGTTGTAAAGAAACTGTGGTCTTTTTAGAGGTCTTGTATACTAAAAAAGAGGGGAAAAGAGAAGAAAAACTATGAGAAACCCAGAAAGGTTTGGATGGTAAATAGTCAGTTGGGTACCTAGAACAAAAGAGATTAGTTAAGAAACATCTGCAAACTGAGTCCACAGGGCACTGAATTAAACTCAAATGTCCTCAAGAAAGGTAGTTTGTACTTGAAGTCAGAGGAATGGGCATTGCCCTCCCAAAGAAAAAGAACCCTGAAAATGAGTTGCTCAGAGTCAAGAACTAGGTTCAATTCTTGCCCCTGACACCTATTGACTATGTGACCCAAGTACTGAATGGAAGAGAAATAGACAAGAAGGACCAGAAAGAAACAAATTAAAACTGTGCTAAACCAATTGAGTAATATTAAGACTTTTCCCTTTAAAAAAATTTCTCTGTAGTTACCCTGCCTTTTACTGAAGTGGGCTTCTGTCTAGTTAGTAGATGGCACAGCTTATTTTCATTGTAGGTATAGGCAAAAAAAAAATTAGCAAAATCATTTGAAAACTAGGAAGAAAATGGCAAATATGGGGAACAACAAACAGATCAGTCAACACTAGAAAAGGGTCCATCATGGGGAGCAGAAAAAACATTGGAATGACAATGTGAGGATGATAGTATTGTTGCTATTACTTTTAGAGGAAGGGTGAGGAATTTCCTGGGAGGTGGTGAAAGAAAGTTAGCCAGGAGTATCTGGAAGGAAACCCCAACTTTATGTTTGGCATTTGCCTTGTGTGGTGCCCATTTTAATCATAATACAATAAAAGATTTCTAAATGGTTCACAACAAAGGCTTATTTGTGTGAGATTCCCAGAGGCACCTCTATAAGTTATTTAGAAATACATTTTTAAAAATCTACTCAATGCTCAATTTTAAAGATCTCATTATACATCAAAGCCATAGGATCATAGCTTTGGTGCTGAAAGAGGCCTAAGATGCCATGGAGTCTAGTTCCCTCATTTAACAGATGAGGAAGCCAAGACACACCAGGGTCACGTTTACTAAGTGTCTATTGTCGAATTTTAATCTAAGTTGTCTTCACCCTAACTCCATTACTCATTTCACTACTCCACATTGCCTAAGCTTCATTCATAGTAGGAAATAGGTATTGGATCTATTATTTCACCTGCTGCAAGGAAATTCCTTCTACTAATGCCAGTTGGCACCTTGTCTTCATTTTAAAATCTTACAGATTGCCTAGAGTAGTGGTTCTCAAACTTTTCTACAGTTTTAGAATCCTTCTGTTTAGGTAGCTAGGTGGTACAGTGGGTAGAACACAAATAAAATGATGCCTATGAAAGTACTTTACCAATGACCAAGCCCTAAGGCAGACAGAAGCAAAATTCTTACCTACATATTTTTTTTTTCCAGTGGGTTACTGAATACTTTTATTCTGCACATAGAAGCCACTAAGGAGCTGGCCTGTGGGCTCATCGGGACTGCATCACAAGGACAGGGCTCCACACATCAACACCAGGGTTGGGGGTGAGACCAGGTGATTCTATCCCAGTCACAAGATGATAAGGGTTTTCTGACAGAGAACCAAACATCAGGTCATCTCTGGTGTAAGACAGTTCTAACAAAGCAGTGAGAACATCACAGAAAGGTGGAAGGGAGAGGGAAGTTGAGCAGCGGAGGCCCCTGCGCCCAAAACAAAACTGGTCTAGTACTTGGTGCTGCCCACTCTTAGGGCAGGAGCAGACTTCTACAGAGGTGACTGGCACCTACGAGCTCATAGGCCTCCTGGCCACAGAGCTTACTTGGCCTGAGGGTTTCTGAAGTTCCTTCCAGCAAATTTAGCCTTGCTGCCCAGCTCTTCCTCAATTCTGAGAAGCTGGTTATACTTGGCCAGACGCTCAGATCGGCAGGGGGCACCGGTCTTGATCTGCCCAGTGCAGAGGCCCACCACCAGGTCTGCAATAAAGGTATCTTCAGTCTCCCCAGAACGATGAGAAACCATCACTCCCCAGCCATTGGACTGGGCCAGCTTGCACGCCTGGAGAGATTCAGTCACGGAGCCAATCTGGTTCACTTTGAGGAGGAGGCAGTTGCAGGCTTTCTCGTTCACAGCCTTTTCAATGCGCTTGGGATTGGTCACTGTGAGATCATCCCCTACCACCTGGATGCCTGCAGTAGCAGTGAAATCCTTCCAAGCTCCCCAATCATCCTGGTCAAAGGGATCTTCAATAGACACCACGGGATAGTCCTTGACGAAGCTCTTATAGAGGTCCCCAAGCTCAGAAGGGGAGATGTATCTGCTGGGATCATCAGGAGACTTGAAGTCCAAGTCATATTTCCCAGATCGGAAGAATTCTGAGGCAGCAACATCCATACCAATTACGACCTTATCAGTGTAGCCAGCCTTACTAATAGCAGACTTTAGCAGGTCCAGAGCTTCTTTATTCTCCAGGATATTAGGAGCAAAGCCACCCTCATCCCCTACATTGGTGGCATCCTGTCCATATTTCTGCTTAATCACACTCTTCAGGTTGTGGTAGACCTCAGCTCCAATGCGCATGGCCTCCTTAAAGTTTGCCGCTCCAACAGGGAGGATCATGAACTCCTGCATGGCCAGCTTGTTACCAGCATGGGAGCCACCGTTGATCACGTTGAAGGCTGGAACTGGAAGGATGACTTCAGCATTGCCTGCAAGGTCAGCAATATGGCGGTACAGGGAGACACCCTTCTCAGCAGCTCCGGCCTTACAAACAGCCAGAGACACTCCCAATATAGCATTTGCACCAAATTTAGATTTATTTTCAGTGCCGTCCATCTCTATCATCAATTTGTCGATCTTCTCCTGCTCCACAACATTCACTTTCTTGCTAACCAGGGTCGGGGCAATAGTTTTATTGATGTGCTCAACCGCTTTTGAGACACCCTTCCCCATGTAGCGGGTCTTATCATTGTCTCGGAGCTCCAGGGCCTCATGGATACCGGTAGAAGCCCCACTGGGCACAGCAGCTCGGAAGAGACCTTTTTCAGTGTAGAGATCAACTTCAACAGTGGGGTTTCCACGAGAGTCGAAGATCTCTCTTGCTTGGATCTTCAAAATAGACATGTTGAGTTTCTGGATGGGGCTTCCTCCGCTGGGCTCAGAGAACAGAGACCGAGGGGCTACCTACATATTTTTAAGAAAATAAGTAACAGTTGTTTGTATTAGGATCAGATCTAGGCAGGGAGGAGTCTAGAGATGAAAGAGAGGGATAGGAGACAAAGAAATCCTTTTCGACCAGATTATTATACGAATGCCAAGTGAGATAAATTCCTGAGCAGAGGCTCTACAACTTGTAATCTAGAAGAGTAGCTGGTGTTTAAGACCTCTCACTGGATCCTAACAACAACTGTGGGGGACAACGACCCTGTAAAGTCTAGAGGTATTGATATCTCCATCTTTTTTTTCAAATTAGGAAGCTAAAGTTTCAGGAAGTTAAGTGCCTTGCCCATGGTCACACAGCTATGTTAAGGTGTTGTGACTTCAAGAAGCAGCTGGTAGTCAGAGAAGGCTTTATAGAGAAAGTAAAACTTGGCCTTTATCCTAAAAGAACTAGGAAATTTGAACTATCATAAAGAAGTGGTGGATACATTGTAGGTATGGGCAACAAAATTAGCAAAATCATTTGAAAACTAGCAAGAAAATGGCAAATATGGGGAACAACAAACAGGTGGGTCAACACTAGAAAAGGGTCCATCATGGGCAGCAGAAAAAATTGGAATGACGTGAGGATAGTAGTATTATTGCTGTTACTGTTAGAGGAAGGGTGGGGTGTTTTCTTTGGACTATCTCTCAAAACACTGACCATCTTGGCTAGATGCAAAACACAGACTTTTCTGGAGAAATCTGTCTTTTTTTGCAGGGGGTGGGGTGGCTACTCTATAATAGGTGTTGGATTTCTATTAATCACTGCCCTCAAAGTGACTTCCTAATACAGGATAAATTTCAGAATTACTTTCCAAATCTTTAGTGGGGCTTGCTTTGTGTTAACAGAAGACCTGATTGTAATGTCTCCATGTCAGTAGTTTTCTTCCTTCAGAATGAAGCTCAAATGCTAGAACCATCCATTTCAATAAACATTTACACCTTTAAAAAGTGAGTAAGGTCCACGTGCTCACAAGCACAGTACTTGTGACAGTGGTGGTCCATGGAAATAGTACTGAATTTGGAGTCAGAGGTGTTCAAATCCCAATTCTGTCACTATGGGATGGTGCATAAATAAAAACCGCCCTGGGCCTCTGTTTCCTCATTTGTAAAAACATGAAGGCTAGACTATGATTTCCAAGATTCTTTACAACTCTGAATCTGTGATCCTATAAGTTGGGCTCTAAAATGAGATCTTGAAAATTCTAAGTGCCTAAAACAACCATAATGATGTCATCAATAACAGAAACCTCATCAATAACATCAACATTAATAACATTAACAATATCAATACTGACATCAATTAACAACAGATAGCAAAAAAGCCCAAAAAGACAGTGGTAGTATCTCCGATGATTTTTTGTAGGGTTATTACTGTGTGCTGCAGAAAACTACAGAAAATTATTATATGTATGCTGGTGTATTTGGTTACCCTCATTGTGGGGTCATCTATTTCAGGTGCCCATCTAGCCTTTACTTGACTCAAAAGTTAGAAAAATTTCTGATGACACAGGGAAGTAAGAGTTTATGGATAAACCCAGTGCTTTTTCTCATTACTTCAAAACAGAAAGAAACATTTAAAAGGAAATAAACTAAAAGAAGAAAAGGAAAAAGAATTCCCTTAAAAAACAATAGAACAGAAAACGGGCAAAGAAAAATTCCTAATATAATGATAGTGGCTTTCAGTTAGCTTAATAATTCTTAAATTATCTCTCCTTGATCTATTTTCCAGGTTGCTTATTTTTCCTATGAGGTAGTTCACCTTTTATCCCATTGTTTTCAGCCTTTTGGCTCTGTTTATTGTTTTGTGATGTCTCATGGAGTCATTAGCTTCCACTTGAACAATTCTAATTTTTAAGGAGCTATTATCTTTAGTATTTTTGTGCCTCTTTTACCAAGTTGTTCATTTATTTTCATAATTTTCTTCTATTACTCTCATTTCCCAATTTTTCTTCTACCACTCTTATTTAATTTTTAAAATAATATTTTTGCTCTTAAAAAAATCTTTCTTTACCTCTTTTAGGAATTCTTTTTGGGCTTGTGTCCAATCTGCATTTTTTCTCTGAGGCTTTGCTTGTAGACATTTTCCAATCATTGTCTTTTTCTGAGTTTGAATCTTGAACTTTCCTGTCACCATAGAAGTCTTTTATAGTCAGGTTCTTTTTTGTTGTGGGCTCATTTTCCCAGGCTATTTCTTGACTTTGGATTTTATGTTAGAGTTGGGCTCTGCTCACCATTGTGGAGTGGAGGGGTTATGGCTAGCTTGAGCTTCTGTAGCTCCATCTAGGGGCCTGTATGTTTTTGGCGATTCCAAGGTGGTGTGATCTGAGGTGAGTTCTTATCACTTTCCTAGTCTCCCCTCTGATTCTCACCCAGATAGGAACTTTATTCCCTTGTGATCCCAGATCATGACTGGGGCTGCTCCTTTGCCTTGGAATTATGACCCGGAATGTGCGAAGGAGCTGCCAAATGGTGCCTTTGCCTTAGCCCAGTGATAGCACAGGGACACTCTGTAATCTCCGTCTGACCAGATATCTTGTTCCCTTTCTTTCCCTGGATGCTTATAATGCCCTTGCCACGCCCAAGCCCCACAGCCAACACCACTTCCCAACCCAGTGTCTGAAGATTTGTCTTCCTAAGGTGTCCCGGACTGGAAAAAACTATGACTTTTTATTGAGTATCCTACTCAGAACTGGAATTGACATTCTTTTTGAAAGTCATTTAGAGAGTTGAGAGAACTCAGCATAAATGCTTACTTCACTCTGCCATATTGGCCCAGCCCCCAGAATTCCTGATACAAATTAAAAAAACACAAATTCCTAGTATAAAGAAAAAAGAAGATAAGCGGGTTTTGTGAGAGTGAGGGGTGGGAGGTGGGAGGAAGGGCTGATCGCATGTTATTCATCAATCTAAATAATTTCCAGAGAAATTTTATGAACCTTACCCAGGCATGGGAAGGAGTTAGAAAAAGAAAAAAAAATGATTCTATCAGTGAAATGCAATAAAGCAAGCAGTAGACTTGACTGGGATAGGAAAGGAGGAGAAGGAGGGGAGATGTTTGAATTAGAAGATGCTATTAGGGACAAGAATGCCTCCAGTAATATTATATCATATTAATTTTTATCTTGGCTCTAACAAGGTCATACTTTGACTACACATAGACATCTGTTTTGGCAGTGTCTCCCACATAAATAATGAAGAGTTTCTGTCCATGAAAATATAGTCAATTTACTTTTCATGTAATATTATTTGATGGTATGCTTGTCATTTCTATGCCTTCACATTCTTTTTGTAAAGAAAGCATCTTAGTGAGTGTTTAACTTTCAAGACGTCAAGCATTCATGTGATTTTAATAGTAACTTCATATTCACTTTTGTCTTACCAAGTGTACATGTGGCTATGCAGAGTAAAAATGAGATACACGATGTGTGGTGATTTATATCCACAAAAAGGAAGAGAGTATTTGTAAAAGCATTTGTGAATGTTCTCCAGAAAATGCTAATCTCTCAAGTGCTCGATGAGGAAATTGAAAAAATGGAAAAGCAGCTACATTTGTGGGTATATAAGATGGTGGTCACCCTGCCTTCTTGAGGCCCAGCAAATGTCCAGCCACCCCTGATGCCTGAGGCCCCTTCCCCAGGGTCCAGGCAGGCTGAGAGCAGTGGACCTGCTAGGCCTGACCCCACTGTGTCTGGCATCTGGCCAGCTACCCCAAGGAAGTTCCAAGGGGAAGGGGACAGGGCACTTACCCTGTGACATGTGCTTTTCATTGGGGGACAGTTCAACCACAGAGCTGAAAGGGAGATTAGAGATGGCAGGTTGCCCCTTTCTCATTTACCTCATGGTTCTTCTGACAACATGGGTGTTGTCTTTCCTCTCCCTGCATTTTATAGGTTATTTCATGGTTATTGTGTTAGGAAAAGTGCACATGATCAGAAATAATATTTTATTATAAAGAATTGCATGCAGAAAAGTGTTTTTTCAGCAATCTCTAGCAAAAGATTACAATTATCCCTTTCACATTGTGGGGGGTAGGGGAGCAGTGCCCCCACAAACTGGAATATACGTGTAAAATATTTTGGCCCTCCAGGCATACCAGAGAAGAAGGGTGATTTTTTTTTCTTTTATAAGGTGTTTACAGAGCTATACATATATTTTATGCATTTCTGAGTTTCTAAACTTTTTCTGCATCATCTACTGGCCTTCCTGAGTCATCTACAGCTTCTGCAAAACTCACCCCAAATTCCCATTTAATTTCTTGTGCTGACCCATGATATAGCAGTTACCCCTGAGAACTGTTGAGGATTGACTGTACATGCATGTGTGATGCTTCTATATCTTCTATAAACCTTTGATCTTTTTCATTTCTTACTCAAGAATCTCATTTTCCTAAATACTTTTCATTGTCTTCCAACATGTATACCTATAGATTAAAGTCACTGAGTATTTAACTTGGAGGGTCCTACTGAATTATGCATAAATTTTCTCTGTCATCCTTTCTTATGTATCAGATGTTATATACAAGCCAACATGTTTTTCATAACAGCCTTGCTGTAAATGTTTGTTATGGGCATTCCAATATGATAGGACCAAATATATGTCCAGTGAGATGATATCACTGTAGCCATTGGTGGCATGATAAAACCATATCCAACTCTATTTGCCTCCCTAAGGAGAACCTGTGAGTTTACAGCAGCTTTCTTTTGTCTTCTGGTTGTATTCACAAAGAAAATGTCAAGATTAACATTATTCAGCTCTACACTTTATATCCACTTGGTCCTTGGTCCAACACATTTGAACAGCAACAGTTCAGTGAATATTTATATAGAGTCTAAAAATTACTTGATTCATTAGCACCCTTTGCTCTATTTTCCACCATTTCCCATGGCCAGTGCAGAAACAGAAAGGGGCCACATGGCAATTTTTGTTCTTCTTTGTTTCATTGGCCAAATAATTAATCACCAAATGGCTAGTGTGATGCTCCATATTAACTTAGGCTTATTTTTGGAAAGCAGGTACAGTTTGTTTCTGGAACCATACTTGGAAACTTTGTCTCACTGGGAGAGTATGCTAGTACTTATGCACTACTGATATAGCCTTTGAGAATCCAGGGTCTCTTCTGCACCATGATGAGACACTGGATGGAATAGGATTTTGTGTAATATTCTGAACATTATATTCTATAAGAAAATATCCCAATGCTCTTCCAAACTTCAGGATAACTCTATTTGGATATGAATGTGGTTAATCAGGTGGCAAAAACAATGACCTTTCCTCTTGGGGGGTACATAGGAGAACAGAAGAGGTGTAGAGACCTCGGAATTGTTTGGTAGTTTTTGGGAAAACAACCATTACCTGCTTTACACATAGCCTCAAAAAAGAAAGTAGGAAGGTTTATGGAATGAGAAGACTATGTCTAAGGGTATTATCCAGGTGGGTGCCCCACACTGTGGAGCTGAAGGAAGGCTTTTTGCTGAGAGAGCACAAAAAGGATTTCAGCTTGTCAAGGGCTTCAGTTGAGACCGAAGTTCAAGGTGGTGGAGACTGTGAACAGAAATATATTTAAGCAAAAATAAAACAAGCCTCATATTGGCCCAGTCAAAACTACGTCTCATTTTGCATATTTAGTCCATACTCTATCAGAAGGCATGTGTTATTCTTTATCATTGTTCCTCTGGAATGATGATTGGTCACTGTATTGATCCACAGTCCCTAAGTCTTTAAAAAATTTATTTTAACAAGGTTGTTGTTGTAGCATAAGTTATTTTTCTAGTTCTGCTCACTTCACTGCATCAGTTTATGCAAGTATTCCCAGGTTTCTCTGAAACTACCCCTTTCATCATTTCTTGTGGTACAATAATCTATTCATATTCCATCATACTCAAATATCCTAATTTGTTGAGCCATTCATTCCCAATTTATTGGCACTCCCTTTGCTACTTCAAAACTAGCTGCTACAAGTATATTTGCACATAAAGTTGGTACGTTCACTAATCGAAGCGAGGGAGATGGCTTGCTCTGTGCTCCTCATTGCTATTTCAGGCTCTCCTTCCATCACCAACACTCAGGTATCCTTGTCCACCTTTAAGGCTCATTTATTTCACATTCATAACCGAATCAATATTTTGGTGGCTGTAGTCTACCGACCTCTTGCACACTCTCCTTCCTTCCTCAATGGGTTCAGTGACTGACTCACAGTCTATCTCTCTTCCATAACTCTTGCCCTCATACTAGGGGACATAAATGTGTATCCTTCAAATACCCTAACCTCCAAAATCTTCAACCTACTCATTGCCTATTTTATCTATTACTTATATTCATACCTATATTTATGACCTATATTTACCTATTACCCAAATTTATGGCTACACACACAGATGATCATACTATTGACCTCATCATCATCCGGTAGTGTTCCACTTCCATGTTCATTAATTCTAAAATTCCTTTTTCCCTGATCCCAATTTGTCACCATTCGAACTTTCTGCCTTGCAACTCCAAACGCCATTCTTTGTCCTCAGTGTGATCTCCAATCCCTCTACCCTTCAGTTCTTTTCTAGGCTACCATCCCTGCACAGGCTGTATGCTCTTCTCTTCCCTATCCTGACCCTTGGGTGAATGAGTTTACCTCTGCACTATCCTCCTGAGTCCCCTGTCCATACAAGTTATAGAAGATTTTGCCCTTCTAAACCCTAGCCTTGGATCTCTCCCACTATCTGTAATGGCAAAAAAGTGGGACTTTTTGCTTTGCTCTTTTTTCTTTTGGAGTTCTGATTCTCCTCAGCACTAAGCTCATCCAGTGCCTTTCACTGAGACTTGCCTTTGTTTGAATCAAGAGTCTTCGATTAATCAAGAGTCTTTGATGACCTGCTTAAGTCACAAGAAAATCTAAGTCACATGAGTTTGAGTCACATGGTTGTGACACCCTCTGTAGGCAGACCCTGAAGAAGTATATATATACTCTGAGGTTAGCATTTTGTTTTGGGGCTCACTCATTGGAAGAGCATTCCCATGATTTTGCCAGACAAGACTCTGGGTAGCCGTTAAGGAGCCTCCTGAAAACCCAGATGTTGGTGCTTCTCTCTCTGGTAACTATGTATGTATTGCTATGGACAGTCAGTTAGAAGCCCTGTCTGATGATTTGTGTTTTTTACTCTGTTTATATAATTTCTGCTTGTAATTTCTGTTTGTGTTTTCTCTGAAGTTCTGGGTGTTAATTTTTTCCCTGAACTAAGTGAATGATATATGTATATTAAATTAAAGTGCAATTATAAACCCCTTAAAGTTGTTTTCCTTAGAAAAACAGATCAAAGCACCTGTGCTAGCAGCCCTCCTGTGTACTGGTGTTGTTGGTCTTACACCTCCACAGCAGCTGCAAACAGCATTGTTGTTACACTATCCACTGCACTCACTACTCTTACACTGCTGAACAAAGCTTGAGAAACCATGCTGACTGGGTTCACTACATAATAATGGTTAAGTAATCTCCTTTGGGTCTTCTCTGGGGCAAGGTATTCCTTTTACACCTCCCTAACTGATCCACCGTCTCAGCACAGTGGCTCTTCCAGACTTCTTCATCCATCCTCAAACCTCCTATAGCCTCTCTTCTCTTTCCCTCTCAACTGAGAACCTTGCCTCATACTTGACTGAAAAAAAATGAGGCCATCCACAGAGCGCTCCCTCTTCTCCCCTGTTCATTA
This sequence comes from Trichosurus vulpecula, assembly GCF_011100635.1. NCBI lineage: Eukaryota > Metazoa > Chordata > Mammalia > Diprotodontia > Phalangeridae > Trichosurus > Trichosurus vulpecula. The sequence continues at coordinate 73,108,118 of NC_050578.1, forward strand.
GCTCAAATCACTCGGATGTCTTGGGTCACTATGTCCTCCTTCAATCTTTTTTCACCTAAAGAGATGGTCCTTCTCTTTGCCAAAGCAAAGCCCTCTCCATGCACAAGTGATCCCATTCTATCCCATTTTCTCTAGTAGATCATCGCTACTCTCTCTTACTTTTTCAATGTCTCCCCATCTATTGGCTTCTTCCCTACTGCCTACAAATATGCTCCTATCTCCCTCATTCCCCCAAAACCATCACTTGATCCATCCACCCCTGTTAGCTATTCTTCCCTATCTGTCCCCTCTTTTGTGGCTAAACTCCTTAAGAAAGCCATCTACAACTTTCTAGCATTTTCTTTCCTTTCACGTTCTTCCTAACTCCCTACAATCTGGCTTCTGACTTCATCAGTCAGCTGAAACCGCTCTGTCCAAAGTAACTAATGATTTCTTAATTGCCAGATTCAATGGCTTTTTCTCAATCCTCATCCATTTTGACCTCTCTGTAAATCTTTAACACTGCTGATGCCTACTTTGTTTGGGACTTTATAAGAAAACAATCAATCTATGAGTACTCAGTCAAATGATATTCTAGAGGTAATGAAGTTGTGTGGCTGAATTTAAATCAATATTATTGATGGAGAAAAATCCAAAGCTTTGAAACAAGATGTTTTCTTCCTTGTAGTCACACAGTTATATTACAGAGTTTTAAAGTGTGATAGCTCCTGGTGGCATTACCTTTGCACACTCACCAGCATGTACCTGTCATCTTTAACAGCCTGTTGTTATAGAAACCTCAATCTTTTACTGATGCAGCCTTTAATTCTCAAAAGTTTCTTCTGTGTCTCCTGGACTTTGTTACTGTGATAGAACCAATATCTATTAGAGTTCCCTTCCCAATCTCTCCCACCCCCAACATGGGTTAGGCTAGTTTTCCCCAAAAGAAGAGAAAGCTACACAGAGGACCTAATGAGCCCCTGCACCTTTTTGACAGCAACATCGGGGCCCTCTGGCCGTACTAGATGTGATTTCTTGGCTACCAAAGGGAATAAAAAGGCTTACTCCTATGGAATCTGGTCTTTTTAGACTCAGTGGATCACCCAGATTGATCAAATTACCATGTCCTGACCTGCTGCTCAGGCAGGTTTCCATAATGGGTAGAGGGATCCCTGCATCGATTAAAATGCAACGCTACGGTATCCTTGTTAGATATCCTTTCTGTGCTATAGCTAAGTAAACATCCTGCTGTTAACCATTTAATCACTTATGAGCACCTCGTTACATTCCAGTGTTGTACCTGAACAAACCAGGTGTCAGCCCGAGGTCTGCTTTTAAGAGTCATACTGAGGAGGGGGGAGCCAAGATGGCAGAGTAAAAGTAGGGACTTCACTGAACTCTCTCCCAAACCCCTCCAAAAAGAGTCATACTGAGAATTCCAAGGGCATTAGAAAGGAAGCCATACCATGAGCACAAATCAAAGTCCATGGTCATTGCTGACTATTTGCACTGGAATGGGTCATTTGCTTAGGAGAGATGAAGCCAGGACAATTGTAGGAAGACACTGGAATGAACAGCAAGTGTTCATGAAGAGAATAGGAGAAATATGACAAAGAGAAATCAAAGTACAGTGAGTCCATCAATCTGTCAACTGGTAGAGGGGCTGTTTGGGAATAATGTGGCACTGAGCCTAAGGCAGAGACAAGCACACAGAATGCCCCAAATACTGTCATCTGTGGCAGAAGTCTTTCCAAAGACTATAATCCTTAGTCAACTGAAAAAGACAAAGACAAAGAAATGCATAGGAGATTTCTTGAATTCCAAAGTTACATAAAGAAACTGTGGTATTCTAGCAGACCTAGTCCTTAAAGGAGATTGGAAGGTTAATAGGCAACCACATAGGTTGTATGATTTGAAGGACACTAAGAAAGTGTTTTGGCCCATCTACTACACCGTTTCACGTAGCCTAAAACTGCACGATTAGAAATTCATTTCTTTGGCTTAAGACTTCTCCTTTCTAGACATTTACCTTTAAGACACAAACCCCTCTGGAAGTAGTAACCCATTGTGATTATCAGCAATACTGACAACAGATCATGTTTATAAAGCATTTTACAGTTTTTTTAAGAAACAAATTCCTTTCACATCATTTAATATAATAGCTAATACAAATAACAGTACTCCTGTTTTTCAAATCAGGAAACCAAGATTCAGGGAGTTTAAATGACTTAAGTTCACATGGCTAATGCGTGCCAGAGTCAGTACACTAGGCCAAATCACCTGATACCAAGTCACCTCATACTTTTTTGAATGTACCATGTGAAGATGTCATAGAATCACAGAATCTCAAAGTCCATCTTCAATACCTTGGTGTGAATTAGGAAATCAGAATAATTGTCTCTATTTTATAATAATTATGAGTGAGACAAAGAGCGAGTGAGAGTTTTTACATGCATCATGCTGCAGTAGATGAGAATACTAAATTTAGAATCAGGAAGGCCTTGTAGCTATGTGGTTGTGGGCAAGTCACTTAATTTTTTTTGGAGGGGGGAAGGCAGGGCAATTGGGGATAAGTGACCTGCCCAAGGTCACACAGCTAGTAAGTATGTCAAGTGTCTGAGGCTGAATTTGAACTCAGGTCCTCCTGACTCCAGGGCCAGTGTTCTACTTACTGCTCCACCTAGCTGCCCCCAAGTCACTTAATTTTTCTGAGTCTCACTGTCATCATCTATAAAACTTACTTCACAGTGGTGTTATAAAGTTCCAATGAGCTAATGCATGTAGAGCACTTTGCAAACTTTAAAATACTACCTAAATCAAAGAATCACAGAATTTAAGAGCTGGAAGGGCCCTCAGAAGCCATGCAGTTTAACTCATATGCTAAAGTAACCCCCACTATAGCATACCAGAGAAGTGGACATCCAGTTTCTGCTTGAGACTTCCAAGGACAGTGAAGAACCCACCACTCACCTAGGCACCACATTCCAGTTTAGACACCTCTCCAGTTAAGAAGCCTCTCTTGATGCCAAGCTGAAATTTGCATTGCTCCTAGTTCTGCCCTCTGGAGACAAACAGAACCAATCCAATCTTTCCTCTACATAGTGAAGGTGGCCATCCTGTTCCCTTTGAGTCTTCTCTTTCCCAGTTAAATCTCCCCAGCTCCTTCAGCTGCTTCTCCTTTGCCATGGAGTCTGAGTCCTTCTCTGGAATCTCACCTGACAAATGCCAAGGTCTCCCACTGCACCCTGGGTCATCGCCAGTCCTCCTGTTCTATTTCTTGCCACTGGACCCCAATGACTCTGAAGAGAGTGAGGCTGATGACTTTGTACTATTCTGCCTCACTTAATCCAATTCACTTGCAATCAAGACATCCTCCTCCTGATGTCACTGGTCCTCTTGGAGAAAGAAGGGTGAACAACAATGATCTGAAAAGATGTTATCCCAGAATTAAATGCAATAATCCAGATGTGATCTAGCCAGGGAAGGATACTGAGGGATTTTACATCTTTATTCCATCTTAAGCAGCCCAAGGTTACATTGGGTTTTTTGGTTACCACATCAAACAGCTGAATCACACTGAGACTGCAGTCCATCAAAGGCCCTACATCTTTTGGATATAAACTTCTATCTATGCTTCTCCTGATTGATATTTTAAAATAAACATTAGTTATTATTGTTATTAATAAATATGTTTATTGTGAAATATCAAGAAAATAAATTTGCATTATGAACAATTGTAGAAAGAAAGTGGTTTGAGGTGTATTGCCATCATGGTAAGGAAAGACAGGGCTTGGTGATAGAAGTGTGGGGGAGTATGTCATAAGCAACAGGGTCCCAGGAAAGGAGAGTTGGGTGGACACCAAAGATAAAATTTGTCTATTTCACACTGTTTCTCAAGAGCAATAGAGGAGAAATGCTTTCTTAAACCTGAATTAAAAGGCCATCTGTATACCATGGAAGCAGAAGGTTTATAAGGGTGAGGGAACTATAAAATAATTACCTTATAGAAAGGGCAACCAGGACTGCACCTCTGAGAAAAACGAGATTCTAGTGCCAGGACTGCAAGCATTCAGAGATTTATCAGGGCAACCTGAAGGACAGCTATGGCTGTTAGCCAAAAAAAAAACTATCAACTTCCCATATACTTTAACACAGAGGTACCCAACCCCCCCATCCCCTTCCACCAGGTACCTGTAGTACTGCTGGGCTAAGCCCTGAAAGAACAATCCTCCCTTCTTTTCATTCCTCTCCTTCCTTCCTTCCTTCTCTCCTACTTCCTTCCTTCTGTCCTCCCTCCCTCCTTTCTCCCCTTTCTACATCCCTCTCTCCCTTCCTTCTCTCCCTTCTCCTTCCTTTCTTCCTTCCTTTCCATGTGCAAAGCAAACAGTAAGAACTAGTTAAGCAGGAAAAGAGATAATTGGAGAGCAAAATCCTGTAAGAGGTCAAAGTGAGTGGGATGAAGACAGCTGAGTAGTTAGCCTTCTTAATGAAGAAGACCATCCCGGTTTCTGAGAGAAAATTTTAGGAGCAAAAGAAAAATAGTTGATAATTGGATAGCCTTTAACTCAGCAAAATAAGAGTAGTAAAATTTGTCTTCCAGGTGCTTTCCAGCATTACTGATTTAAAATGTTTACTTCCCTATAACCACAGAGAAAACATACACACACACACACACACACGGACATAATCTTTATACACAATCAAGCCACTTGTGACTTGAACAGTAAGCCATTTTACATGACCCACCATTTTTGATATGAAATAGGTTATATCAGGTATAAAGCAATGCATGAATTATAAAGCCATGTTTACATACATATTTGTTCCTCATGAAATTTCGGAGTTGCACACTTCTACGCTTCACTACTCTGATATCAGCACAGAAAGTTTTCACCTTAAGTTTACTCAAGGCATTATACGTCACATATTTCATTACAACTTAGATTATTTTAGTGGAAGTCCAGATTGACTACTGAACTAGAGTTCAATAGTGTTAATGGGTTTTTGTATTAACAGTGAGCATTAGGGCATTAAATTCCAGGCCTTCTAAGATCCGGAACAAAATAATTACTAGCATTCCCAATTAAAATTGGAATTCAAAGGATTAATTTAAATTCTACCAACAAGCAAATGGTACTACACTGTGCTTTGTTCTTCAGAGTAAATGGATGAGGGATATTCTATTCATACTGACAATGAAAAGAGCTGAGCAAAAACCCCTCTCTGCTAATAGAAGATCAATACCTAAGCAGTGCTTCTCTCTAACATTTAAAAGTCAATGTCAAATCTAACAACCTGAAAGAACGATGCTTTGGTGTAACCTTCGTTAAGTAGCCTCGTCAGTGTAGCATCATGTAAGATACGGACAGCTGACTAAAAATGGTTTTCTAATTGAATTGTATTCTGTTGATTGGTAAGATACGATCAATTTCTATAGATTACGTTAGGCTTCACAGCATATTCAAACATATGACCAAACACAATGCTTCAATGTTGTTGAATGTGAGGATCAAAGAATATTTGCGGGGAGGGAACAGAGTGAAAATTAAAAATAAAAAGATTTATAGACCTCAGAAATAGCAAAGAATCCTAAGTCCAAAGTCACAGTCATTTAGAGCATAAACTATTGAGTTACTTTTTAACAAAATTTATTGGCGTGCTGACTAAATGCATTTTTTATTTTATACATCAGTAAGTACCACATCTCATTTATTTTGTATTCAGCACATTCCAGTTGACTGATTTTTGTAATTTGTTGAAATATTTTAGTTCTATCTATATCTGCCTGTGCTTCTATAGATGAGAAAATCCAAAAAGATTGTGCGGGGTGGGGGTTAGGGAGTGCAGGGGTGGCTTTTCAGAAAGGAAAAAATAAATTTTTGAAACCTAAATGGTCCATATATTGTGTTGAGCAGCAGCCACTTACTTTTTTCTGAGTCCTTTCTGCAAGTCTTGCTATCTCGATAGCTGCCTTTCTTGCTTCAAAGTCTTCTCTTTTCACAACTTCTCCACTTCCTCTGTAGCCCAGCTCCACCAGCTGGCGGGCCAGATCTTCATCCTAAAGAATACAAAACAAATGCCCCATATGTTTCAGGGAAATTACACACTGAATTAAAAATAATTATACTACTAGCAGATTTAGTGTACATAATCAAAGTTAATATTTATTATTCCAAATTAGACTTTTATAAGTAAATCACAAAGTCACAATTTTCTCATCTGTAAAAACAAAGAGGAGAAATAAACATACTTTTACTACCAATCTCATAGGGCTATTGTGATTTTCAAGTAAGATCGTATTTATAAATGTATATATTCGTGTATAGGTGATCATGTTTATAAAATATAAAGTTATTCAAATATGAGATTTTAATGCTATTGTTACATTGATCAAATTGGGTCATCTATATAAACCATATTACAATGCTATATAAATATTAGCTAGTAATAATTAGCAGTAAAAATACAATTCACCCTTTGAACAATGTATTTTTATTCCTTTGATACATGGCTTTCCCCACCAAGTGCCTAATGTGCAAGATGAACAGCATAAAACTCCAAATTTGTTTTTAGAGAATGAAAAATAATAAATCATAGTTCAAATCAATTCTGAGAAAAGTTGCAACACCTAATATATTGACTTCTAATAATGAAACCAGAGACAACACTGCTTGTACATTAAGATGGAGCTTTCTCTGAGCAATCAAAAGTAATTGCTCAAAAGAAGAGAAGTGTTGCTTTCACAGGGACTCATTATTCCAATGTTTACTTCCTTGAACTCATTCTTATCTCTGAATTCCCAATTATCTGTTGTCACGGCATATTATAGCTTAATAGGAGCAGATGACTTTCCCACTAAACTACATAGATATTTTCATGTAGTGTCTCTACTAAAAAACAAAGAACTTGAAATTCAGATGACCGCCTAAAGCTAGAAAGCTTTAAGAAGGAGCTTTCAATTAACTTCATACATCACTGCACAGCAACATTAAGGTGTTCAGAACTTCAACACATGAAATGATTTGCTACTTTTTGTGTGTGAATACTACACCTCAATACAGATTACAGCCCCTCTATGCCTTATGGTCATACTATCCTTGTGGAGAAGATAGAAAAATATGGATTAGGCAATAATACAAAGAGATGGATTCAGAACTGGTTGGATAGCCAATTTCAAGTGAATGTGAATGGTCCAATATCAATACGGTAGAAGGCCTTCATTGGATCCCACAGGGATCTGTGCCAGGTCTGTGCTGTGTCATCTTATCATGACTTAGATAAAGGTATAGAGTCCTCATTAAATTTAAAAGATCATACCAAGCTGGGAGGGAGTGCTAACAAAATGGGTGACAGAGACAAGAGCCAAAAAAATTCTTGACACACTAGAATATTGGGATAAAACTAATGAGGATCAGCTCAATAAAGAAATATAAAGTTATATTTGTGTACCAGAAATCAGCCTCACAAGTATAAGATATAGGAGACATGGTAGACAGTGGTTGTTTGGTGAGGAGGGGGTGACTTGGTGCCCTAACTGCAAGCTTAATATTAGCAGTGTGATGTGCTGCTAATGCAATCTTGGTTTGTATTGAGATGGCTTCTAGAAATGGAAAGGTGATAGTTACTGTATTCTGCCTCATCAGAGCTCATTTGGAGAAGTGTGTTCACTTCTGGTGACCACAGATTAAGAAGGACATTGATGTACTAAAGAATGTTCAGGGTAACAAGGATGACAAAGGACCTTGAGTCAATATATGAGGATTGGTTGGAAGGAACTAGAGGTGTTTAGTCTGGAGTGTGTGCGTGTGCGTGTGTGTGTGCATGCTTTGTGTGTATGTGTGTGTGTGTGTATGTGTAACATGAGAGTTGTCTTCAGTATTTGAAGGACAGCTATCATGTGGTGGAAAGGATGAAACTTGTCCAGGTCAGAACAGAGAATAATTTTAAGAAGTTAGAAAATAGCCAATGCTTCCATTTGAAAGCTGTCTTGTAATATCTATCTACCTATCTATATCTAGATAGATAGATAGATATACACACACTATATATATATATACACACATACATATGTATACATATATACATACACATATACACATATATACACATACATACACATAACACACACACATGCTGTCCCCCACTTGTCTGGCCTGGCTTCTGCATTTTCCCCAAGGATTCTAGAAGTACCCTGAGGGGGTTGGGTATCTCTCCTTTAAAAAATAGTTGGAGTCATTGCTGGCTGTGTTCCCCTATATGTAGTAGTAATTTAACATTAATTTACCCCCAAATTATTTTAAAGATATAATCATAAAAATATAAAATTTCTCCCATGGGGAGAGAGGGTATACTCTTTTCTACACTACCCCTATCTCTGAGGGAGGAGGCTCAGATGGAGGCAGTAGCTCAGTTCCTAAACATCCACCAAGTTCTTATTAATTGTGGCATCACTAAGTGCTGAGTGCTTCTGCTGGTCTGGGGTCCCCAAGCTCACTCCCAAAGATCACTCTTCTGGGGATTGATTTTGTGCCAACTGTAAAATCCAAAATGATCTCACTCCCAGATGCCTGAAGCTTGCTCTCTCAAGGTCAAAGACTCCACTTTCTTCACCAGAACCCATGATAGAACAAGTCTTTAAAATCTCCAGAAGCATATGAGACAAGACACAAAGCTGAAGCTGACAGGCCGTTTTGCATACCTCTGCAGCCAATCAAGTGTATCATCTAAACATGTATTGAAGACACTGGAATCAGCTATGGGATGCCCATACATGCTCCACAGTCAATCTTTCCAAGGTGCTTCCTTTACATATCATCACATTTGTTCTGGAAGCAGGCTTCCAAGTTCCCATGTGGAGATGCCACTCAGACACATACACTAGACCCCACTTACAGTTATATTTAAACAACCCTAGTTTCTAACTAAAAATTGCCCACTTTCTCTGGTAAACATAAGGTACTCTGCTTTTTGGAGTCCAGGAAGGTGTTACCTAACTATAGTCAGTCAACAAACATTTATTAAGCACTTACTGTGTGCCTGGCACTGTGCCAAGGAGCTAGTTAACCTAATGACCTTAAGGTCCTTGTAGAGAGTGCTCTTTCTTTCACTTCTCCAGCTGCAAGATATCCCAGATTGGTACTCAGCAAAGTCTAGACCCCCATCAAGCAGTTTGATACTGACCCTGCCTACATGTGATGTTTCTAGTCTTTTTTATTGATATATAAAAGCACTCTAGGTATTAAGGGACGCTTGAGCAACTAAGCTAACTCTGAAATTAAGCTGTGTGTCTAATCGAGCTTTCCGCAATCTTATCCATCAACCCAAATATCAGTCTTTATTCAAATAATCCAGAATAAAACCCATGAAACAATGAGGCAGAAGAGATTGACTTTAGTAGTGTATATAACACCAAATGCCTGACCAATGAGAAGTACTGACTAACCACTAATTTTTATACCTCGATCTTCTCAAGTAGAAAACTACAAGTACAAAACATGGCTTTCTAATGCGACAGATGCCAAAACTGAAAGAATATACCTGGCTATTATTTTTAAAGCAATTACTGTACTACCCATGGAAGTAAGTGGAAATTATTTTCTTAATGCCAAACAAATGCAGCATGGTGTCCACAGAGAGCTGGCTTCAGAGTCGGGAAGACCTTGAGTTAGTTCTTACCTCTAACACTTGGTTGCGTGAGGATGAGCAAGTTACTTATAAATTTCAAGACCAGTTCCAATCTGGGCTGGCAGGAGAAACTGAGTCATGGGTGTTCCCCGTATCAACAAAATCAATAGGTTCTTGGAAGAAGAAGGAGGAGAGGAGGAGGAGGAGGAGGAGGAGGAGGAGCAGTAAAAGGGAGGAGAGGAAGGAGGGGAGGAAGAAGATGAGAAGATGATGAAGAAGATGAGAGAAGAAGAAGAGAAGGAAGAAGAAGAAGAAGAAGGAAGGAAGAAGAAGAGAAGAAGAAGAAGAAGAAGAAAGAAGAAGAAGAGAGAAGAAGAAGAAGAAGAAAGAAGAAGAAGAAGAAGAAGAAGAGAAGAAGAAGAAAAAATTGCTAAGTTGTTAAACTGGAGAGCAGAGAGCCCCGCAGAATAATTACATTTGTCATTTGCCTTCCAGCAAATTTATTTTTTTTCCATCTGCAGTTTACATGTGCAATGCAAAACTGAGCAAATGCTTCCACCTAGTGGAACTGGCAAATAGGAGAAAATAGTGAAGCTCTATTCCCCGTCCCCCACTTCCCTCAAGATTGAATCACTGTAGGTTTAAATACTATTACAGATCTAGGAGACATAAGTTAATTTTTTTTTAAATAACACAATCATGTTTACCACTTCACAAATTTCTGTGCTAGGGGTTCAGGCTGTGGGATTAGTTTTTGAGGAAGAATGCCCTATGAAGCTCTTCAGCAATGAAACTTACCCTAGCCCAAATTTCATTTGTAGACAAGGGCATTCCAGTGAAATCTAGTGTTTCCCTGTTTAAAAAGGACAAATATTTCTTTTCTCTCTCCCTTTGGCAACCAGTGGAACAGTCTTCACAGAGAAGTTATTCAAGAAATGTCGTGAGGATCGGCACTGGCTCTGTGATTTGATGGGTGTAGGGATCACATGGTAAGGAATTTTTCCAACCAATGATGGTTAGCAACTTCTCTACAACTTGTAGTCTTAACTGCTTAGAGCATTGAGAAGTTAAATGACTATTCCAGGGTCATGTCATTAAACCCAGGGGTTCCAAATCTAGCACCCTATCTACTATGCCATGCTTTCCCCTGCAAATGGTATTTGCTCATTCCAAGTGAAATAAAAATACCAGAGAAGATTTCATCGTTAGACTGGATCAGAGAAATTTTTCCTGCTTAACTTTGATTAAATAATTGCTTTCTCTAACAGATGAGTATCTCAAGGATTATTCCAAGATAATTCTGAGGCAAGTACTTTAAAAATCAAATTTGGTATAAAATGGGATTTTAAAGAACCTTGTTGTTCATCCTTGCTTTTGAAGAGGACCAATGACATCCTAGGGTAATGTCTTGACTCGTGCATAAATTAGACTTAGGTGATGCAGAGTTACACAAGTCATCAGACTTCCAGAGGGTAATGGTAATATAAATTGAAGATCTTCACATCCATTAACAGGCCCATGTGACCTGCTTAAGCCACATGAATCCTGTGATAGGAGGAACTTGCTGAATGGGTGGAGCAGCAAGGTGGAGCAGAGCGGAGGAAGCTGGTCAGAGCAGTTAGAGTGGAGGGAGGGAGAGAAGAAGCAGGCAAGCAGGTGTGAGTGTTTGTTTGTGGGAAGGCAAAGCAGGGAAAGGCTTTGGGATGGTGGTGCCCCTGCACTGTTATTGTGTATGAACTTCTTTGTTGGTGTGATGGATTTGGCTTTTGGTGCTGGATTTGGTTTTCTGGTGTTTGAATAAATGTTTTGGTTCTGTCTTCCATAGAGAGAGTCTGTTATATTTTGCAGTTCAGAACTACACCTGCATATTCATAGTCACCGTCGATGCTGTGAATATCACATTGGCAATACACAGAGTCATTGAAGTCCAGGGGCAGAACAAAAGTTGGGACAACTGGACAACTTTTTGGGGTGATGGACCAGGAGGGCCCTTGGCATTTTTGATCTAAGCACTCTGCGGCACCTGCTTCAGCCGCTTTCATGGTAATTGGAACAAATTATTTTCATGTGCCACTCCCCCTTCTTGGAGGTGAGAGGTCCAAAGTGTTACACATTGCACCTGTGTTCCAAATGCATCTTGATCAGTTGGGCTGTGTCCTGTGTCTAGAAAGGTGTTAACCTCTCTTGACTCTGGAGAATGGGGAACTCAACATGCCTCTTCCTTTAATTTTGTAAACCTTGAAACACGAATTAGAATGGAGTGAGGATGACATGGGTTCAAAGCTTGCCTCTGACAATGACTAATTGTAAGACTTCGGGCAAATCTCTTAAATTTTCTGAGTCTTAGTTTTGTTATTTGTAAAATGAGAGGATTCGACTTCGAGTTTCTTCCAGATCTAAATCTATGACTCTAAGTTAAAAGGTAAAATTGTCTGGAAATGGAAATACCAGAAAACATAATCTTTCCCCTATTGTTAATAATCTCATAAGGTCCAAAATCAAAGAACTGTGTGACTGGATATCTGGAGTCCTAGTCTTAATTCTAGCTGTATAATATTACCTTGGCTAGACATTTCAAACCCTTCTACTTACATAACCTCATTTATAGATATTTCTAGATGTAACTTAATCATTGTTGTGAAGTTGAATTATTACTTTTGCTCTATTATTTCATTATTATATTTCATCAATAATAATTTATGAGGACCGAAGAGGAAGAACAAGACCAATTCCATTTTGGAGCCTCCTTGAAAATTAGAACAGATATGACATTTATGAAATCATGACGACAACTATGAGTCAAAATGTTTCAGACTGTAAAATATAAATATCCCACTTTGAGAATGTAAACACAGAAACCACAAAGTGTGACATCACTGGCATTTTTTTCTCTATTACTTAATCCATTCCCCCATCTAAACCTTTTGAAAATATAAATCAGTGCCATGTAGAAATGGAGCTCATGGCAATCTGCTACCTCTGTTTAAACAAGTAAAATCTTTTGGCTCAGTGTCTTGTTTTTGATAGCTTCCTTCCAGTGAATAGTCAACTTACTGGGGGTCCAATGCATCTCTGGAACCTCTGTGATTCAATGACTCAAGATTCCCTTGAGAAAATAAAAATGAAGACTTGGATGAGTGACCCGGTCTACATATTCAAACTTGTGAATCCCCTGAGTAATCAATGTCTGACCTCTCTGACAACATCCAGTACTAGCTCACATTTCTATAACTAAGAAGCAAACAATGCCCAATGCTGCCCCAAGAAACAAGAAACATTTCTTGTATTTGAAACAAAATAAAACCTGAGTGGTCCTAAATCAGTCTCATGCCACTCTCAGAAATGCATGAAGTCACATGGAGGGCATTTTATACCTCCACAATTTGGTTCCTAATTACCTTTCTATCTTTATTTCATACTTCCTTTCATGAATTCTCTATACCAGCAAAACAAAATTCTAGTCTTTTCTCAGATTGACACTCCATTTGTCATCTCCAGGAATCACCTCTCTCAGAATCCTTGTCTTCCCTCAAGGCTCAGAACTAGTGCCACCTTCTTTCTCGGTGCTTTGATTCAATTTGTTGGTCATTCTCTTTCCCATCTCAAAGTTCCTTGTATGTGGCTTATTGCATCTCCTCCACTTCCTCTAAGGAGCATATAGATTCCCTGAAATCTGGCCTGGGTTTTTCTCTCTTTCTGTCCCCAGTGCCTAGGAGAGTGCTTTGTACATCTATTTTCATACTGGATCTGTGATTTCATTCATGGTGGTGGTGCTGGTGTTGGAGGGTATTATGCATACACTCCTGGGAGCATTGGAAACCTTCACTCTATGAAGTATTTTGCTGATGCCACCAATATGTAACCAGCACTGGAAGGTCCAATGCTGCTCCAGAGGTGCTTGGGAAAAATAAAATACTTTTAAAAATTACTATCTTTGAGGTCCTGCAAAACTCCGATATTCTGGGATTAATGCCTGTGGGTAAAAAACACTAGTTTATGAGTCTGCAGGAATTTAACAGAAAAGAAATAATCTCCATTCCATTCTTTCGGTAATTTAGCTGCCTATAAATTAGCTTAACCTATTACATGTGAAGATTGATATCTTTCTAATCTTAACTATTTCACTATTCCTAAGAGCTACAGTACAGTAGCTACATAGGAGCCTTTCCTTTGAAATTTGGCGCCCCCCCCACACACACACGCACACAACAAACACATACACCACTCACACATACAAAAAACCCCACCAAAAACAACTTTGAAGAAAATGTCACATTCCTCCTCAGGCCCGAGCCCTGAGCCATACGTTGCTTCAACACTAGCCAGGCTTCACTAGTTTTTTTTTTCTGACTTGTTAATTAAGTTAAGAAGTCCTTTAAGTGTTTTAAAACTTGATGTACTCAATATGCATCCAAATAATAGCCTTCATATCTTTCAAAATTGGAATATTCTTCAGACAGGTGTGATGATTTTGCCTCATCATTTATTATTGAAACAACAGGTTTACTCCTATCCTTTGCACCTGAACTGAAATAAGACTTTTTTAGCTTTCCAATGCTGAAAAATTCTGCTATGATGAGTTTGAAGGCAGAAGGAAATCTACCTATAAGTACTAGTGCAAATTATTCTTTGAACACAGTAAAGAAGCATCTAACTGATGACCTAAGATTTTGGGGAAATGAAATAAATGAGGGAGAAGGATAAAGCTATAACTCTGGTGGGAAGACTTTTTCCTCCTCAAGGTGCCAGTATCCAGGGTAGGGCAGATTTTCTCCCTAGGGAAGTCCTCCAAAGGACTGCCCCCACTCCCTCGTACAAGCCCCAATCGTCGCTCTTAAGCTCTTCTTGCCTTTATATCTCTCACCTGCCATGACTGCATCTGACCATAAGTGGCTCCAAACAATTCAACTTGTGGAACAATGCCAGTATATGCCATCTGAAGGGAGATTCTGAGGAAGGCATCATATTTATATGAATTACTACAAGGTCAAGATTTGGAAGGATAGAAAATGAAATGTGAGTAGGGGTGCTGGCCTGGGTGAACACTAATAGGTACAAATTAGAAGTTGCAGTGAGGGCCAAGGATACAATTTAGGAGGAGTGAGTGTTGGAGAGACAGGTAATGGTCGTAGGTTGTGATGGGACAGAGGGAATTCAGAGCTCTTAATCAATGAAACAGAAACTTGTGGATGATTGTAAGATGAAGGGCATTACAATACCTACAGGCCCCTTGTCTAGGTTTCTGGATATACTCAGGACACAGCAAGACCGTCATTAGTCCAGCAGTTAGGGCTGGGAAGTGGAGGGCTGTGCCAAGACTGAGGAACTAGGCCTGGGGAAGACTTTGAACATTCTAATTACTTGCCTTCCTCACATCCACTGATGGTCTGCTTGGATTCTCTCCTATGGTTAGAGTACTTCCAACCCTTCTTATCAACCCGCATTCCAGGGATACTGAATGCTCAACCACCAAACAACAAATTACCCTTTTGAACCATCCACTTAAACTTTTCTATCCCCACCTCTATATATGACTCATTATCTTCTTTCACCTTCCACTATGCCCCAGCAAACTTGCTCTCTAATGAGTAGACCAGATATGGTCATCATTATTTGCCAACATTTAGGATATTCTACCTCCTTTCTTGATGAATTAATTACCCGGTTCACAGTTTCATTCTCCAGGAATATTCCTGCCCTCATATTTAAGTGACCTTAACAGTCATGCTGTTATTTTCTCAAATACCCCAAATTCCCGTTCCCTTAATCTATTCAGGGATGGCCACCAATCTGGTATTTTGTAGGATGTATTCTTGTTCAACTACACAGTTTAGATAGGGCTTGCATAAATTGATGCAGAGTGAAGTGAGCCAGAATCAAAAGAACATTGTACCCAGTAACAGCAACATTGTATGATGAATTGGGAATGACTTAGTTATTCGCAGCAGTACGTACAGTGATCCAAGACAATCCGAAAGGACTCAAGATGAAACATGCTATCTACCTCCAGAGAAAGAACTGATATTGTCTGAATACAGACTGAAATATGCTATTTTCACTTTCTTTCATTCTTTTTTTGTTGTTTGAGTCTTCTTGTACAAAATGACTAATATGGGAATGTTTTACATAATTGCTATGTAACCTATATCAGATTGCTTACCATCTCAGTGAAGGAGGAGGAGAGGGAAGAGGCAAGGACAAAATTCAGAACTCAAAACTTTGAAAAAGTGTTAAAATTGTTTTAACATGTATTTTGGAAAAAAAATATCATTTTTTAAAAAAAGTTTGTCTTTGAGGTCCTGCAAAACTCTGATATTCTGGGATTAATGCCTGCTGGAAACACACTAGCTTATGACTTTGTAGGAATGGAACAGAAACGAAACAATCTATTTCCAAATCTAGTCCAAGTCATTGGTGCTGGACAGGGCACAATTTTGATGGATTGTCCTCTGGGGAAAATCACTTTTCATATTTGATTATGACCCCAGGAACATTTATTTTAACTAAAAGGAATGAATTACAAGTGATGTATTACTTTCAGATTTTGAGAGGGGAAAGGAACTTAATTTTTTCCCTTAAAATTATAATTTGCTTTCATCTTAAAAGTTTTCTGAGCCTCAAGAATGTTAAATGATTTGGCATCAGACATAAAGCCTCTGTTTTAAGGAGAGTTGCCAGGCCAAACATGTCTTTCTTTTCTGGCTTCCTCTCCTGACTCTCCAAATTTTCTCCACCACAACATAACAGCCTTCTCACCCTGGAAGTTAACTCCAGGTGAATCTTAAATATAGCTCCTTTCTCTGATTGGTTGGTTCCTCTAAAAACCTCTATTTTGAGGAGAGGTCCCAGGCTAGCCATGCCTTTATTCCTCTCTGGGCTCCTCTTCTGCCTACAGACTTTTTTCCTCTATCATGTTCTACCTGTGGCTCTTCCCCTTCTTCCCCTAGACCTGTGGCCTCAAGGCCACATGTGGCCCTCTGGGTACTCAAATGTGACCCTTTGGCTGAATCCAAACTTCACAAGAAGAAATCCTCTTAATAAAAAGATTTGTTCTGCAAAGTTTGGATTTGGAGGCCACAGTTTCCCCCCCCTGTCCTAGACCCTCCTCCAGCTGTTCAGGTTCCTTTTATGTGTGGTCTCCCTCTATTAGAAGTAAGCCTCTTGAGAGCTAGGACTGTTTCTTTTGCTTGCATTCCCAGCACTTAGCACAGTGTCTGAATGACTAATAAATGCTTGTCAACTTGTTGACTTGACCCAGCTGTTAAATGCCAGAGCAGAATCTGAATGCAGCTTTTCCTGATTCCAAGTATATTTATCTGTCAACTGAACCTACTGCTAAATATTTTAAAAATTACATTTTCAAACCCAAAGACCTTCTTAAATAATTAAGGAAAAAGAATAAATTTCACTTCAAAAATATGCCTTCAGAAATAAAGGAATAAGTTGTATCTTTACCCTTAATTGAGGAATACATTACTCTTCTAGAACTAGTTAGTGAAATCTGGTCTCCAGAGACTGAAATCACTTTAAAATGTGTCCCCACCCAATTTCATAATAAAGACACCACCTACAAAACTAATGCGGATAAAATGAAAATGGAAAAATTAACTAGGTTGAAAAAAGTCTCTGCAGCAAATTCCAAGATAAATAAGGAGTTAATTTAAATTTTTATGAATATGAGTCATTCCCACTGATAAATGGTCAAAGGGCACAAGCAGGCAATTCTCAAAGAAGCCAAGCTATCAACGACCGCATGAAAACATGCTCCGAACCACTAACAATTAGGAAAACTGCAAAATAAAGTAACTCTGAGGTTCTACCTCAAACCTAACAGATTTTCAAAGATAATAACAACAAAAAACCAGAAAATGAAAAATATTAGGTTACGGGAAAACAGACACATTAATTCTCTGTGAATTGTGTAACGAACCCTGGATTAACTACATTTTGGAGACAATTGGGAAAATACACCTACAGAGTCGCTAAACTTTGATCCAGTGATACTTTTACTAGGCCTATGTCCTAAAAGCGTCAAAGGAAGAGGAAAAGGAACCAAAGTACAAAAATATCTATGAAGCTCTTTTTGTAGTGGCAAAGGACTAGAAATGAAGGAGGATGTCTATCAATTGAGGAATGGCTAGATAAATCATGGCACACGAATATAATGCAATACTATTGTACTATAATTATGAAAGGGATGGATTCAGAGAAACCTAGGGAGACTTGTATGAACTGATGTACAGTGAAGTGAACAGTCAAGGGTATAATTTATGCAACACCATGTGACACTGTAAATTCAACAACTTTGAAATCCTTTGATCAATTCAAGAAGACTGATGATGAACTATGCTACCCTTCTCACTTTTTTAAATTAAAAAAATTAATTTATGGAATTAAACAAGCATTCCCTTAACACAGTACAATAAAAAAGATGAATGTGCATGAAACTGCAAATCTGCTATTCCACAGGACTAGGATGCTCTTAATTCAAGTAAACAAAAAAATGATAAGCCAGGGACTGAGGATTTTTTTGGTACTGGTTTGAATTGTTATATTAGAATTATAGATCATTAATATTCTATTATATTACAGAATCAATGTATTATACTTTGCTATAATGTGTATTATCTATGATATATTATTATCAATATAAATTTTATTAAAGTTATATTAAATACATCATAAACCTATTTTCATAACTGTTTTCTACCTCAGGTTTTAGTAAAAAATAGTAATTGCTCCAATGATTTTTCTGGTCTGTATCTGAGATTTTATACCTCTGAGAAAGCAATGCTTACCTTTTTTTGGTGTCATGGACCTCTTTGTCACTCTAGAGAAGCCTATGTACTCCTCAGAATGATGTTTTTAAATGCATAAAATATGTAGTATTACAAAGGAAATAATTATATTGAAACATATGAGAATATTTTTTTAAAGAACAAGTTCATAGACCGAACATTAAGAACCCATGTGCTAATAATACAAAAATTAACTTTCTTTAGCCCAGCTCTACTCAAAGCATGGTCCGGGGATATCTAAGGTCCCTGGAACCTTTTCTGGGAGTCCACAAGTTCAAAATTGTTTTCATAATATTACTAAGATGTTTTTGTTTCTAATATGGTAAATAGTGATAGCTATTACCCCTTAAACAAAAGCTCTTGGAGGGGGTGTTCCCAATAATTTTGCAGAGTGTGAATCTTGACTGTTACAGTCCTGAGACCAAAAAGTTTGAGCATGCTACTTTAGCTAGAGTGGTGAAAATCGGGAGAGGGAGAAAGCAGACATTTTTTACACCTTGGAATGTAAATTATTTTAAAGTGAAATTGTGTAGTTAACTATTTTCATCAAAATATCCTATCAACATTATTAGCCTTCATCAGTTCCCTACTTTAAAATCTGGAGTTGGCCTGTTTTGTTTGATGCATCTGTGATAGTAATTACAAAGAGGATGATCCCTAGACTTCTGTAATAGAAGGGAAGAGAATAATTAAGTTCTGACACACAATTTAACCTCAAACTTGCTAGTCTAGGGGTTACCACCTCCCCAGATAATTATTAGGGATGCAGTGATTTGTAAGCAGTGAGACTAATTGTGCTTCTGTACTCGACATAAAGGTAGCTGAGCCACGGTGAGATTCTTTTTTTTCTAAGAATGTATGTAAATATATTTATTGATATATGTTACATAGTTTTTACAGATGCACAAATATGCATACATGGGAATTATACATATTTATCAAATATGTATGTAAATATAAAATACACCAGCAAATGATAGGTGATACAGCGGGAAAAATGTGGCAATTGGAGCCAGAAGACTCAAGTTTTAATGATTTCTACAATTTATTATCTGTGTGACGCCACAGTAGGATCCTAATGAAGATAAGATCACTGAAAGTGAAAACTGGAAGAAAGCTTTGAGGTCCTTATTTTCCAGATTAGGAAACTGAGGACCAGGAATTTGAATCCCCTTGTTCACACTCACGGTAGAGCCAGCATTCAGATGCTGATCTTCAATGCTCCTTGCAGGAAGCTTTGTTCCCTCACCCCTCTCTGACCTCTGTAATCTCTAAGAAGGCAGGAACTTTTATTGTTGCCTTTGCACCCCCAGAAACTATTTATTATATAGCTTGTACTGCGTAGTAGATTCTTTTAAAAACTGCTTTTTGATTGATCCCTGCAGAAAGGGCATGGGCTTTTGCATCAGCTGACCAAGTTCAGACCTCGCCTTTCACATTTACTACTTGGGTGACTTGAGGCTCGTCACTGACCTCTCTGAGAGACCATTTTCTCATCTGTTGAATGAAGGGGTTGTACTAGATGTCTCTGGGGCTCCTTCCATCTCCAGATCTCTAATTCTATGACTTGCCTCTACAAAGGACAAATCCCAGGGATTACTGGAACTGACTGCCATTTGCTGGGCTGGGAAAAGAGGGAGTCAAATCCCAGCGGGTAATGCTGCAGGCCTCCCCTCCCCTCTAATTCACCACCCCAGAATCACAAGCCAACCTGGCTGCAACCTCTTTCAGAGGATGCATCGGTCCCTGCGCTGGCTAGCTGCACGGGTGCACGAAGGCAGTGCTTCCCTGCAGTGGAGTGAAGCGGTCTGGACCAATCTTTCCCCGGGAAGTTGACAGAGCCTGGAAGGCTTCTCCAGTGGATGGTCCGGCACCTCACTTACCTCCAGGTAATAGAGGTCCAGTGTGGTAATCTGCGAGTCCAGAAAATCTTCGTAAGTGTTAAACTGGGTGACTATGTTGTCCACGGCCGACACATTGTCTTCATTCTCCATCGTTGTTACTAAGGGCGCGGCGTCCCTAGCAACCTGGAGCGGGGAGGAGCTAAAGTAGCCCCGCTCTCCCCCGCCCTCTTAATCACCTGGGGGGAAAGTGATCCTTCTTCCCCAGGTACTCTGGACTTCTGGTCCCTCAGCGGTCTCACTTTTTCCTTTTCTGTTTTTCTTAGAGGTTCTAGAATGAACTGCACCTTCGTACATTCGGACCTTTGCTTCACGTTCCTTGAAGCTCCAAAGTTAGGTATTTTGTTGTCCCACGTTCATTAATAAACCGAGGTCATCCCAGAGGTCGGAAAAACGAAGAACAGAGCGAGAAACATGAGCGAAGCTAAAATAAAGGGATACTTCCGGAATTTAAGGGGAAATATTCTATATTAAAGTACCAATACAGTTCCTTTCAGTTTGGTCTTTAAATGCCCTTTGCAGAAGTCTAGGAATGTGGCAACAATGTATCCTGAGGAGGAAGCAATGAAGGTGATTTAAGTGTAGCGGCTGGCGTAGATGAAATCTACACCGCCGATTAGGCTCAGGTGTTAGAGATGTACTCCTCCCCACCTTTCCTCTGCTCTCCAAGGGAAGCCAAATGATGCCATTTAAATAAAATAATAATTTTTAACCTTCTGATGTCTCCATGTTGAAAAAAAGCTAGGGATTTGGTAGTGTTGTTTTCTTTCCCCTTTAAATGTTTGGTTTCTAAGCTTCTGACATGATAAAATGCTGGCTAATACAAACCTGATTTGTTTGTTATATTTTAAATACATCTTTAACCTTTAATTTCTTCAGCTCTAGGGATAAGATTAAAAGTGGGGAGTGAACTCCCATTTCAGAAGCTGATGGACTAGTAAGTGGGAGATGAATTTCTGAGCCAGTAGGATAAAGTCAGAAATCAGGCGGTAGACTCTTTATGCCAAGGAAAGAATCTGAAACCAAGACTTTATTTTTAAAAAGTGAGCCATTATAGCCCCAGAAGAAAGTAAGCAAAGTTGGCTGTTTTTCTCCTTTTCCGGGAAGGCTGAGTATAGATGGTTTAAAAGCACAACTGTGTCCCAGAGGAGAGTGAGTTTCTAGGACAGCTGTACTCAAGGGAAGGGAGAGGAGTGATTTTTCCAGACACGGGGAAGTCAGCCTTCCCCTTCATCTTCCAGGTTCAGGAGTGATTGACAGCATGACTGTTTTGCTTGACAAAGCCACCTTTTTGGCTTTTGGTAAATGATAGAGAACCCAGGTTCCAATGCCTTAAAAGGTTCTTTCCATTGTATCAGATTGGCTCTCTGAAGATTCTATTGCTGTATAGGTTCTGGTGAGTATGATGCTCAAGTGAATTTTATATGGAAATTTTTGTTTTTAAATTTATGGCTTTCATAGGATTGTCTTGATTTTGATTTTGTAGCATCGAGAATCAGAGTGGAAGGGACCTCAAAATCATCCACAACTTCATTTTCCAGATGAGGCTGGGAGATGTGAAGTAACCTGTCCATGATCACACACTGATTTGGTGCATGCTATGAATTACCCAATAGAGTCAAAATACTGGATTTGAAATCAGAAATGACTGGGTTGAATCCTAATTTTCACTTTTACTAACTTGGTCATGTTAGGAGGGACACAACTCTCTAGACCTCAATTTAATCATCTTTGAAATGAGGAGGAGGGATTAATGCCCCTCCCAATTCTCAGTCTATGATACTAATTTTGCAGAGAGGATTTGAACTTTGATCTCCTGACTCCAAATGCAAGATTCTTTCTGCTGTACCACACTTTGAGTTCTTGAAACACATGTGAAAATAATATAACTCAGCTGCTAGAAAGTGTCTCAATACATATTTTAGACTTTTAGTTGCTTTCAAAAGCCCTTGAAGTGCTAGCACTTCATATGAGATTATACATGTGATATTAAATCGAATTAGCACACACACACACACACACACATGCACACGCACGCACCAGGCTAAATAAATAATTTTGGCTTGGAAACAAGTTACTTTTAATTACTCACCTAAAAAAGTAGTGTTAAAATCTAGGCAAAATTATTAATGATAATATTTGGAATATAATAACTTGATTCTTAAAAAAATTAACATTATGAACTTTAAAAAATAGTTTGGATATGATAGCACTTCTATTGTCAATAAAACCAAAAAAGCAACTGAAAATTTTTAAGTATAAGATTTTCACCAAAGTTAGGAGAAATGAGTTAGGATAACAACAAAGGGGACTTGTATAAAATTACCATGCCACAGATAGCCTAATATCATAATATTAAGTAGTGACTTCTCTTTAAAAATATGTGAAATGGCCAATGGTCAAGTAAGAAAGGATCAGTAGCATTTATAACATTTCTCCAGCATATAGGGAAATTATTCATAAGTATTGTTCATTATGTACCCAGCTCCATAATTCCATATTAAAAGTATTATGGATAATTTAAGTGTAAGGGAAAAAAGCATCCCCAGATATTTTAATTCCTACTACATAGATATTATTATTAATAAGAATAGCTAGCATTTATATAGTCCTACTATGTGTCAGGTACTGTGCTAAGCACTTTACAAATATTATCTTATTGTCCTTACAACTCTGGAAGGTAGGTGTTATTATTATCTCCAATTAAAGTTGAGGAAACTTGAGTCAGAGGGTAAGTGACTTGCCTAAGGTCACAGAGCTACTCTAAGTTATGATTTTAATTCAGGTGTTCCTACCTCCAGGCCTGCATTCTCTCCACTGACCCACCTGGCTGCCTCCATACTCTATTCATTGCTAAGAAGGGATCATACACCTGAATCTCAGACCATTCTATTCAATTTAACAGATATTTATTATGCCCTTTCTGCATACCTGCACTGTGTTACTTCTTGGGGAAGATACAAATTTCGGATACATATGTTTTCAAACCTCTTGAACTTAGGATCCAATAAGCGGGGGAATGAATGTACCCAGACAATCATGCAGTGCTCCAAAATATACCATAAATTCACTAGAAAGGTAAAATCAAGAGGTCCAAGAGAAGGATGGTCACTACTGGCTGGGGAAATCAGCACAAACTTCCTGGAGATGGCCTTTGATGGCTTAAAGGCTACGTAGAAATTCAGAAGGTGAAAGAGGAGGCAGAATATTCCAGGCTATAGGAACAGCTTGGCAAGAAACCACAAAGCCTAGCTCTAATGTGATTATTCCTAAATTGAAAATAAGCTATCATCCCAAATCTGTCTCTATTGATGGACTCCCCCTTTTCCTATCATTACTTGATCTACACTTGGCTTTCAGTGAGATTACTCTTCAATTTAATTAAACAAACATTTATAATCATCTAATATAGGGCAAGGTACTATGCTAAAGAGAAATGCTAAAACAGCAACATCAAAAACAGCCCCTACTGGGTATCATCAATTTAGAAAAAGAAGGAAACTTAGCGAGACATTTAGTAAAATTTTACAGATGTTAAAAATAATTTTATATTTTATTTAGGAAAATTTATATTTTATGATGATAAAATTTTACAGATGAGGTAATTGAGGCCCAGTGGGGTTGGTCAATTTGTTTAAAGTCATGTAGACAGGAAGGAACAGAGTTGGGACTCAAATCTAGATCCTCTGCTTTCAAATCCCAGGATTCAAGCTACTCTATCAAGAGAACATAGGATGAGAGATTTTTAAATCTGATAGGGAACTTACAGGTCACTCATTTTACATATGAAGAAAGTGGACCAATGGAGGGCAAGAAAATTGGCTAAGGATGAAAGCTAATATATGACAGAGTCAAGATGGAACCCTGGCCTCTTCATTTCCCGCCAGCTTGCATCCCTCTGGACTTCTCCAGACGTCTCCGTCATTCTTCTGTCTCCCCAGCCAAAGGTAGGTACCTTCCTCCCTTTTCAGTTTCTTTTTGTTGTCTTTCCAGTTAGCATATAACCTCCTTGAGGGTAGATATTCTCTTTCTTTTTTGCTTGTATTATATTCCCAGCACTTTGCACCATGCCTAAACTTAAATGTTTATTGACTGACACCAAAATAAGTGCTCTTTCTGGGAAAGGAAAGTAAATAGAAAATTATTTGAGGGAGATCACCAACATAGGAGAACTGGGAAAGTTTTCCCAGAGGATAAGATACCTGAACTAAGCATTGAAGAAAGCTAAGGATTCTGAGAGACAGAGGTAAGGACGGAATATATTTTAGGCATGGTGGACTCCTTGTGCAAAGGAGCAGGGGCAGGAGCAGGAGATAGGATGCCAAGAAGCAGGGTGGTGGAATCAGTGCTGGTTCTGGAAGTTTGTAAGACCTGGGGTCAAGTACCCCACTTTGACTTCTTTTTAAGGAAAGGAAATAAGCATTTATTAAACACCTACTATGTGACAGGCCACAAAAGAACTATACAAGAGATATTGATGTCACTGATAACCATGATGGTGGGGTTACTGATCTAGAGCCAGACATCCTGGAGAATGAAGTCAAGTCGGCCTTAGGAAGCATTGCTAACAATAAAGCTAGTTGGAGGTAATGGAATTCCAGTAGAGATACTTAAAATCCTAAAAAAATGGTGTTAAAGTGCTGCAAATTTGGTAAACTCAGCAGTGTCCACTGGAATGGAAAACATCAGTTTACATCCCAGTCCTAAAAAAGGGCAATGACAAGGAATGTTCAAATTACCAACAGTTACACTCATCTTAGTGATGGTAAACAGGGTGGGACTTTTTGCCTTTGTTTTCTCTTTAGGAGTGCTTCTCAGAACTAAGGCAGTCAAGTACCTTTGATGAATCTTGCCTTTCAAATGTAGTGTCAAGCAAAGTGGGACTTTTTTGTTGTCTTTTGTTTGAGTGCTTCTCAGCACTAAGGTGATCTAGTGCCTTTGACTGAGTCTTGCCTTTGTTTCAATCATGAGTCTTTGATTGAATCAGGAGTCTTTGATGACCTGCTTAAGTCACGGAGAAAGCCTAAGTAGCATGAGTTTGAGTCATATGGTAGTGATACCCTCTGTGTGTGTGCATATATGTATATATATACACACACATATATATGTATATATGGTGTGTGTATACACACACACACACACGCACATACACACACACACACATATATGTGTGTGTGTATATATATATATATGTATATGTGTATATAATTGTATAATATGCTCTGAGGTTAGCATTTTGCTTGGGGGCTCTCACCCACTGGAAGAGTGTTGTGTGATTTGACCAGCCATTGTTAAGGAGCCTCCCAGCTTTGAAAAATCCAAATGTTGTTGCTTCTCTCTCTGGTAACTATGTATGTATTGCTATGGATAGACTGGTTTGTGTCATTTGCTCTGTTTATATAATTGCTGCTTGTAATTTCTGTTTGTATTTTCTCTGAAGTTCAGGGCTTTCCCCCTGAACTAAGTGAATGGTGTGTGTATGTGAGTGTGTATGTGTGTGTGTATATGTATGTAATACTACACATATATACATATACATCATATAGATGCACATACATACATATATAATACACAAATATACATATACATATATACACACACATATACATTATATGTATGTATCTGTATATATACATATGTATGTATCTGTATATATACTATGTATGTATCTGTGTGTGTGTATATATATATATAATATATATATTAATGTAAGATTGTTAACC
This sequence comes from Trichosurus vulpecula, assembly GCF_011100635.1. Classification (NCBI taxonomy): domain Eukaryota; kingdom Metazoa; phylum Chordata; class Mammalia; order Diprotodontia; family Phalangeridae; genus Trichosurus; species Trichosurus vulpecula. Next base: position 73,134,143 of record NC_050578.1, read on the forward strand.
CCTTAAAGTTGCTTTCCTTAGAAAAGCAGATCAAAGAATCTGGGCTAGCATCCCTCCTGTGTGCTGGTGTTATTGGTCTTACACAGCCACAGCAGCACAAGTAGCGTTGTTGTTACAATCTCACACACTAGCAAGGTTATGCTTAAGATTCTGAAAGCTAAGCTCCAGCAACATGGGAAATGAGAATTACCAGAAGAACAGGATGGTTTTCAAAGAGGCAGAGGAACTAGATACCAAATTGCCAACATTCACTGGATTATGGAAAAAGCAAGGGAGTTCCAGAAAAGAAGAAAAAAAAAATCACTTCTGCTCACTGACTACAATGAAGCTTTTTATTGTGTGGATCACAACAAAATGAGGCAGGTCCTCAAAGAGATGGGAATACCAGGTCATCTTACTTTTCTCCCAAGGAATCTGTATGCCAGTCAAGAAACAACAGTCACAACCAAACTTGGAACAACTTATTGGTTTAAGATTGGAAAAAAGCATGACAAGGCTGTGTATTGTCACCTTATTTATTTAACATATATGCAGGGAACATCATGTGAAATGCCAGGCTGGATGAATCAAAAGCTGGAATTAAGGTTGCCAGGAGAAATATCAGAAATGCAGACAATACCACCCCGATGGCAGAAAATGAAGAGGAATTAAGCAGCCTCTTGATGAAGGTGATAGAACAGTGTGTAAAAGCTAGCTTGAAAAAAATCTAAGATGTCAGCAACTGGTCCCATCACCTCCTGCCAAATAGAGGGAGAAGAAATGGAAGCAGTGTCAGATTTTATAATCTTTGGTTCAAAGATCACTGCAGATGGTGATTGCAGTCATGAAATTTAAAGACACTTGTTCTTTGGAAGGAAAGCCATAGCAAATCTGGACAGCATAGTAAAAAGCAGAGAAATCACCTCGATAACGAAAGTCTATAGAGTCAACGCTATGGTTTTTCCAGTAGCTGGAAAGTCTAGCTAGTCCAGTGTAGCTGTGAGAGTTGGACCATAAGGAAAACTGTGTGCTGCAGAACTGATGCTTTCAAATTGTGGTGTTGAGAGTCCTTTGGACAGCAAACATCAAATTGGTCAATACTTAAATTAATTCAGACTGTTTACTGGAAGGTCAAATACTGAAGCTGAAGCTTAAATACTTTGGCCACATGATGAGAAGACTAGACTCATTAGAAAAGACTGAACACAAAAGAGAAGGGGATGTTAGAGGATGAGACAGACAGAAGTGCCATGTAAACAGTGAACAGGAAATTGGATAGTCTTTGAGAGACAGTGGAGAGAAGGGCCTGAGTGCTAGGGTCCATGGAGTCATGAAGAGTTGGACATGACTGAATAACGAAACAACTAGTGTCAGGCACTGGGTGAAATTCTTTACAAATATTACTTCATTTGATTCTCGTAACAACCCTAGAAGGTAGGTGCTGTTCTTATTTCCATCGTGCAGATGACGAAATGAGGTAGATGGAGGTTGTGACTTGCCCAGGGTCACACAGTAAGTGTCTGAGGATAGATTTGAACTCAGGTCTTCCTGATTCTAGGCCCAGCTCTCAATCCTGTCCTACCTAACTGTTTCTGAAACAAACAAAATTAACCAACAAAATTTTTGTTCATATATTTTGTTTTTCTACCACCTTCATTTTTGAATATTTCCTTCCCAGTGAGCCATCTCTTATAACACAGAATAATAAAGAGGGAAAAAAAAAAACAGTTCAGCAAACTAACCAACACACCAACGGAGTCTGCCGGCATATACATTATTTTTTCACACCCCTCATCCTACATCTCTACAAAGAAGAATAGGGTTGCATTTTCTCATGTCCTCTCTAGGGCAAAATGTAAACCTCTGACATTTACTAGCTGTATGATCCTGGGCAAGTCACTTATGACCTCCAAGCCTCAGTTTTAGAACAGCTGTAATGCTTGCCTTTCAGCATTATTGTAAGGATCAAATAACTAATGTGCATAAAAGTGCTTTGCAAACTAAGCAAGTGCTATGTGGATATTTTCTCCCTAGATGTCAAGGGTTGGGTGTGGGCCCACTCCTTATTTCCTTTAATTTATTAATAAAAGACTAGATGAAAAAAAAATTAAAGGACTTGCAAAATAAAAAGGGTAAAAGTCAAATAAAATACTGTAATATACAAAAGTATGGACCTGATCATCTATTAAGGTCTACCCCAAAGCCTCATTGCAGTGGGGTGATGTTGTTCTTCAACTCTAGGTTAAGATAGAACAAGCTCTAACAAGTACTAACTACCAGCTTTAAGTAAGGACCCACTGAGAGGAGAGTGTGGAACTAGAGACAAGAACATTAATTAGTGGAAAATGAACTATCACTGGCACCACCAATGGTGAATTGGCAAGGTAATAAAAGAAGAAGTCTATGAGGGATAATAAGACAAGAACTGGGCTAAGCAGGAGCCATATGGATAGTCTTTGCTTCACTCCCATTATATTGGGAGAGAGATAAGCCAGTTTTCCAAATCTTTCTTGAGAGTTTGTTTTGTTGTTTTTTAAAAAGTCCATTTGTCTAAGACAAATGGGTATCCATTGCACTGCTAAGGTATGGGTTTATTATTCAAATACTTCTTTGAAAGAAAGGGGGAGGGTAGAGTGGAGGGTGGAGCTCACAGAGGAGAAAGAGAAATTTTACAAATATAGGGACCTTTCCTGGTAGAATGACCGGAGCATGAACAAAAGATAATGTTTGATTCATATCTTTATAACTTTCCAGGATGAGGCCTGTGTGTGCGATTTCATCAGAATACAGCATTCCTGTATGAGACAACTTCCTCTACCAATGCAGTTCAGCAGCATTTCTGAAACTTAGAACAGGTATCCTTGACCCTTTTTTTATTCAGGTTTTTAAATTTGTTAATTAACAAAAATCTATTTTTATCTCTCTTACCCCCCTATCCATTGGGGTGAAAAGGAAAAACAAACCCCTTATAATATAGCTATATTTTTTCAATCAAAACTGGTAACTATGTGGTCATGTTAAATAAAAAAGATTCGATTTGCAACCTGTCACCATCAACTCTCTGTCAGGAAGTGGTAGCACCTTTCACCATGGGTCATATCATTGCTTTGATCAGAGTTGTTTGTCTTTACATTGTTTTGGTTAATTTTTAACAATTATTCTGATCATGCTTACTTCACTGGATCAGTTCAAACAAGTCTTCCTAAGGGTTTTTTTTTTTTCTGAAACTACTACCTTCATTATTTCTTATAGCACAAAATATTATATTACAATAGTGGCCCTAATTTGCTCAGTCATTTCCCATTTGATGGCAGACTCCTAGTTTCCACAAAAAGCTGCTATAAATATTTTTGTATATTATGGGTCCTTTCCTTCTTTGTTTGATTTTTTTCTGCCCTCACATGCCCACTAATATTCATCACTATCCTTTTTTAAAAAATCAATTTTGCCAACATGATAGATATGAAGTAGAAACTTAGAATTGCTCTGATTTGCATAATTAGAAAAATTATTATTGACTGAGGAACTTTTTCATATAACTTGCAATAACTTGATCTCCATCCTTAGAAAACTGCCTTTTCTCACTGGACCTGAAGTTAGAAAGACTTGAGTTTATGTCTAGCCTTGGACACTTACTTGCTGTGTGACCTTGAATAAGTCACTTAACTTCTATCTGTTTCTGTTTTCCTAACTGCAAAATGGGGAATAATAACAGCATTAACCTCCCAGCATTATTGTGAGGATCAAATGAGACATCTCTAAAGTTCTTAGCATAGACCGTAGCACATAGTAGGCACTTAATAAATGCTTCTTCTCTTCCCTTCCACATTAATGCTTACTGTATTAGAAATTGAAACATTTTAGTATTACTATCAAATAGTTTTTGATTTGGTGGACACTCTGAAAGGGGAGTCCCTGAACCACATTTTGGGCACTGCAGGTTTTGTTGTTCAGATTCTCTTGTTCTTCAAATCCTGAAGAACACACTTATTATTAATAAAATATCCCCATTGGGGGAGCAGTAAATGCAATCTTGAGGACAGTGACATGTTTTGTCTCTGTATCCCTGGTGCCTAAAACAGTGACTTACATATAGTAGATTGGATATATTAATATACTTGTACACACATATGCAAATATATATGTACCATAATATAATATAAAAATAATATAACTATTAATATAAACATAATGTAAATACTATAATATAAAATATAATATAATAATATAAAATAACAATGATAATAGCTTATGTTCATATCCAGCTCTAAGCTCACAGAGTACATCATCACATTTTATCCACAAGCTCTCACAGAGAGATATACTTTGTAAAGCTTTTCCAAATACTATTGCTGTGAGACTGGAAACCTCTGGACATAAAAAAAAAGAAAAGTAAAACTGCCTGTCCTCATCCTCTGACCATTTATCAATTGGAAAATGGCTCTCATTCTTATAAATTTAAATCAGTTTCTATATATCTTGGAAATGAGATCCTAGTCAGAGCAACTTGCAAGAAAGATTCCCCACCCCCTTCCATTTAACCATTTCCCTTCTCATTTAAGCTACATATATTTTTGTACAAAAATTTAAATTTATATAATTATAAAGTGACTACCCTAGACACAACTGCTTGAATGTCAGGCATGTTACATTTCCCTCCTTCTCTGTGGTTTTACAATATCCTTAAGGAGTTTATTGGAAATCTCTGTCATTAACTCAAGTCCCCTTGATTATATGATCTCAGCTTTAGGTCTTCTGCACGCTAGTTCCATTTAACCATTTAAAAGTCAGATTAGCTTTTTACAAAGGATTATTTTCTTCAAAGTATGTAACAAGAGCAAATATTTAAACGTCCCCTCTCCAAGACTTTTATAAGCTTATGTACCTTTTTTTGCCAAGATGTTAATTTGCCTTAAAGTCTTTCCCTCATAGCTCTCATCTCATTTCTAATTCTCTCCTTTTATGTAAAAAAAAATCAGTTAACGCCTTTTTTCAACTTTGCTTCATTTTTTCCCAGAAATTCTAGTTGAGTTCATGTCCAAACTGTATTTTTCTTTGAGGTTTTGCTTCTTAGTGTTTTGGAGACATTCTTTTTTTTCCAGGTTTCTGTGTCGACGTCTCTGTTACCACAGTAGCTGTTTTTGGTTGGATTCTGTTTTGGTTACTCTTTCTTCCAGACTTACTCCTGGGATTTGGATTTTGTGTTGGAGTCAGGCCCTACTCACTTCTGGAGTAAATCTGGGTCTTATTTATTTCTGGTTTGAATTGCCTTGAATCCTGCTGGCGCTGTCTTTCTGTATTGTATTGAGTTGTGTCTTCTTTGAGAATCTCCCAGGTGTTCCAGGCTGGAGTCTTTGAGATTTAACATGCCTAAAGTTGTCTGATCCAGCGGGAAGTGTGATTGCTATTCTCCTGGTCTGAGCTTTGCAAGCTTCTGACCCAGGTTTGGGTTTGGGCACTGCTGTGGACTCACCTTTGGTTGTAGCTCCATTAGAGTGTTTGCGGTTGCTTACCAGAGCCCCTGTCAGCTAGCTGAAAGGCTCTGGAGATTTTTGCTTGGTCTGAACTCATTGCCCTTGTTATTCAACTTCAGGTTTCAGACCTCTCTTGGGGCTGCATCTGAGACCCTTTCCAGGTACTGGGGCCACCTAGATGCTGCCAGCTTTTCTTCCTGCTCCTTACCAGACTTAGTCTCAGGCATGGTACTGCTCCTTGAACAGGTCCCTCTCCACAATTCTCAGTGGATCTGAACTTAGCTCTGGAATGAACTGCCAGAACTGCCATGTGGCACCTGCTGCTACTCTGATAGAGTATGATGAATGTTACAGGGGTTGGAAGGGGAAAGCAGGGGGAGGGGGAGGGTGGGAGGAAAAAAGAACAATCACATTAATGCACTTGGTGGAGCTGTGAATTCGTGAAGCCATTCTGGAAAGCAATTTGGAACTATGCCCAGAAAGTGGCTAAACTGCACATATCTCTTTGACCCAGCGAAGCCATTACTATACTTGTACCCCTAAAGAAATAAAACTAAGATGAAAGGACCCACAATACAAAAATATTTATGGCAGCTTTTTTGGTGCCAAAAATAGAAATGAAGGATCTGTTCCTGTTCAGGAGTGTAAGAGATAGACCTTCCATTTGGCACCTGTTGAACAGCATCAACATCCTCCATGTTGGATCTGGGACTATTTGCCCTAGTGCTTAACCATAGTCCCTAGTTCAGTCTCTTAGCTGAAAGCCTCTAGTTTCAGCAGATTTCTGTTCTAGTTGGAAAACACAATGGGTGCTTAATACATGTTTATTGACAATAGGCTATTGGTAAGCAGGCAGTATGGTTTTGAACTGTTAACCAGGAAGCAAGGTGGAGGCCTAGTTCCCAGAAACCTATGATAAAAGGTCCATCTGTCACAGCCCAGGCTGATTCCCAGGTTGGTTCCAGGGGCAAAGAGATGGAGATGATGGCTAGAGAAGAGGCAGCAATATCTATTCCTTTCTCTTATTCTTTTTATTTTTTTTCTTTTTTGTGTGAGGCAGTCAGGTTAAGTAACTTGCCCACAGCTAGTAAGTGTCAAGTGTCTGAGGCCGGATTTGAACTCAGGTCCTCCTGACTCCAGGGCCGGTGCTCTATCCATTGCACCACCTAGCTTCCCCTGCTTTCTCTTTTATGAAGCCCTCAGATTTTTCTGGGACTGATGGCTTCCACTTTTTTCAACACAGATTCTTTTCATCTCTGGTGCAGATAAATGGGATGGGATAAAACACAGGAATTATAGCTAAATCCAAGGACACCAAGATCATGTTTTCCTCCTGGCCCTGCCATTCACAAGAAAGGCTTCTTAGAGGAAATGAAATGGAGTCAAATGTTGAAAAAGGGTGAGGCACTTGAAATGACACAGAAAAGGAAGATGAGTGAAAGTTATGTTCAAATGCATAGAGTCAAGAAAATGGAAATCTGCACAGAAGACAGCAAGAGGAGGAACCTGCCTACAGTGGAGGGGTCAGGAAGGGAAGCATCAAGGAGTGAGTGAGTCTGATGGCAGTAGTGGGAGGGCTTTGAATCCAAAAAGCAAGAACAAAAAGCTTCTAATTGAGGGTCATGGTCCTTGACAAGAGGAAAACTGCTTTGGGGATAATTGCATCCTAAAGTGGAATTATTCTTATTCAGCCTGTTTCAACAGCTCTAGAAATGTTGGCAAAATATGTGGATGAGAAGCTCTAGCTTCAGCCAGAAGGTGGTGTACAATGTGTTTCAAATACTTTTCCGGCTTTCCTTTTCTTTTTATATGAATGTATTTTATTGCTGCTGGGCACTGTGGTACTTCTGACAGCAGATGGCGCCCTTGGACCACAAAGTTCTGCTACAGGATGGAAGTGAAATCCTGTATTTCTACTGAGGATGGCTGCTACCTTTTCTGTTTCATCAAACTCCAACAGAATCATGAGATTTTCCGCCTCTCAAAAGGCCTCACTGTCCCAGTCATCTTCAAGGTCACTAGTGGTTTTGGTAATCACAAGAGAGAATATAATTGTCAAAAATGTTGATTAGCTTAATTTCACTTATTAGAATCCCCATCGTAAACAGGTGCTTTTCAGGGTGCTGGATTTGAAGTTTTCTGCTCATTTTCTGAGTGACTTTGAGCAAGGAAACCACTGAAGAACTCTGGGCTCACTTCCCCATCTGTAACATGATGGGGTTGGACCAGGTGACCTCTGAGTGTCCCTCTGGCTTCTCTAGATCTATGATCTAATACGCAGTGCAAAATCTTCTTCTCTAGCATGTAGGGTGATGCATGACACTATTTTTAAAATCTAGAACCTTGATTTCATTGTTGTGGGGAATTCCTGCTGGAATTTACTTTATCAATAGAAGCAGGCAGCTCCTCTATGAGTCAACAGTCTTAGAGAATTGTTTAGTTTACTGTGCAGTTAAATGACTTGCTTATGTTCACATACATTTTGCCTCATGTAGTTTTCATTTATGATTTCTTGAAATATAGCTCTGAAAAACCAGGCTTTGTTAAAGCCGATTGTGGTTCAAATGCAGCTACTTGACTATGCCTTTAAGCCCAAATCATGTTGGCTTTCACAATTGGCCAATAATAGGTTCCAGCCCAAGCCTCCGTTCATTGTTTAGGTTCTGATGGCTCAGAGTGTAAATAGCAAGTGTTTCTGTTCTGGCTGGAAACTCTAAGGGTCTTCCCCTCCCAGACTAATATTTTTATGACCATCTTTTCTTACCCAGCCTTTAATTATGGGTGTTGCTTCAGACAAACTGAGATCTAGGAAAGACCTTTGCTTAAAAAAGCCAAGGTCTCCTGCTGCATCCCGGGCCATCACCAGTTGTTTGACCTATGCCTTGCCATGGGACCCTGACGATTCTGGAGGAGAGAGTGAGTCTGATAACCTCACGTAGCTCTGCCTCACTTAAATCCATTTCATTGCAAGTCAAGGTGATCGTCATGATGTCATTGGTCCTCTTCGAGAATGAAAGTCAAACAACAAGTGTATGGCTGAACCAAGGCTCGAATTCAGATCCCCCTGACTCCAAAGCAAATCTCCATCAATCATGTTACACTGTCCTCATTATACACAGTACAGTTTTCACTTTACATAAGTAGATAGTACCTCTAGGTAAAATGATATTTACGTAATGCAAATTTGTCTGATGAAGGGGAGGAGGGGGGAGGGAGGGAAGGAGGCAGAAAGGGGGCCGTGTGCCCATGGAGGAAGGGGCTGGAACACTGTGGGGGGAGGCAGGGATAGAGAAGTGAGAACACACAGCGGCCAGGGGAGGGTGGGTGAATGGAACAGATGAAGGGGCGAGACTATGATATTCTTATGAGTTTTCCTCATAGGATCTCTTTTAAGTGGTGTTCGATGGGTTTTTTCTATTTCTACTTCCTTGCCTTGATGTTCTGATGCTTCAGGACAATTTTCTTTAATTATTTCTTGTGTTATTGTGTCAAGATTCTTTTTTTGATTATAGCTTTCAGTTCAATTATTTTATGTTTTCTCTTCTTAATCTATTCTCCACATCTGTTGTTTTTCTTATGTTTCACTTTCTCTTCTATTTTTTCATTATTCATTTTAATTATTTCTTGATCTGTTATAATTTCACTGGCTTTGCCTTGCCCAATTCTAATTTTCAGGGTGTTATTGTCTTCCTTAAGATTCTGGATCTCCTTTTCTCATTGGCCAACTTTCATAATTTCTTGTTTTTCTTGGATATACTGATTTTTTTGCTGTTGTTTTTCCTCCCTCTGTCATTTGATTTTTAAAGTCTTTTTTAAGATCTCCTACAAATTTTTTTTGGGCAGGTGACCATTTGACATTACTATTTGGGGGTTTCTTTGCTTCAATATCGTCCTCTGAAGAACCCTGGTCTTCTGTATTACCATATTATGGTTGGATTCTTTCTTCTTTGCCTGTGCATTTCTTGTAATAATAGCTTAATTTTTGCAATCACCTCTAGCCCTGGGCTATGGGGGAATGGTGCCTCTTGCCCCAGATCTTCAGTTCTCACCTCTAGGCTAGAAGCAAAGCCAAACCTCCCACCTCCTATAAGTGCCCACAGCCAGGGGGCTTTTTGCCCCTCTGCTTCTGCTCTGGTGCATGCTCTTTCCTTCCCGCCCCGCAGCTCACCGCAGCACATCTGGGTCTGGCGTTCCTGTCAGTAGAGGGGTCCCCCCCCTCCCCCTCCCTTCTGGGCTTAGACACCCAACTCTCCTCACTGTTTCCTCTGGCTGGGGCCGAGGCAGCCTCCCCACTCAGCCACCCCCAGGGCTTGCCACCTGCTGTTGAAGGGGGTCCTAGCCTGGAGGTGTTTACTCTCTACAGGTACCAAACCCGGTCCTGGGATTTTTCTTCTCATCTTCTCAAATTGTCCCAGGAAGACCCCTGCTGCCCCTACTCTCATTTATTTTTACTGGCACTTTGTTTGCCCTAAGGTGCTGTTTATTTCTTTTGTGGGGGAAAATCTCTAGAGCTTGGAACTTTCTGACCTATGGCTGCCATATTCCCAGAATCCTCTCTGCCTCATTTTTATTTTCCAAAGTAATTAGTGTCAGCAACCTACATTGCAAAATACGTGAAGAATAATAAGAGACGTGCTTTGGTTGGCATAATAAAAATTGTTTTAATAAGATAATTCCTGTGAAAGATCATGGGTCTCTGGTCACATATAGTGTTGTAAGAAAGAAAAAAAAGTGGTCTAATAAAAATATATGCTATAGTGTTGTCCTATGCTTAATTACTGGCAACACATTTTTAAGTATTCTTATTCTTAACAATTACATTAACACTTTGAATTTATTAAGGTATTTCTTCTAGTAAAATCATAGAACTTGCACATATTTTCAAGTGTCCTTAGAGATAGAATTAATTTGGGGCCAATTGGGACTTTGCTATCTAGTTCTGACAACACCCTTCTAGGTTTAGTATCTAGTTAATAGGAATAATTAATTGAAATGAGAAGTAACCTGACATGCCCTGGGGATTACTAGAAGAGTGAAATCTTTCTCACACCCAGTCCATTGCTTCCTGCCTTGTCTTGATAGTAGTAGCCTTTAAACATGTGGTTAGCACACTTGCCCTGGGAGCATTTTGTGCTATTTGACTTTCAGCAATAGGAGCAGGGTGAGGAGTCAGAGAAGGGTGGAAATTGCTAATTAAAGTTCAGGTCATTCAATTAAAAAAAATTCTCTCTCTCTCTCTCTCTCTCTCTCTCTCTCTCTCTCTCTCTCTCTCTCTCTCTCTCTCTCTCATTGTTGTCAACTTAAAACATCAACCATCACAGGCATTTCACCATACAAAGGAGAACAAAATAGATTAAACTACAAGCATATGTAGGTTGTTTTTTCTAAAGTTCATATTTTTATATCTATGCTCTTCCTTTTGTTTTTCTTCTTATGTATCTATCTACACACCAGTGCTCAAATCAAGTCATGATTGTTCATTGCTTTGATGGATACTTTTGAAATATTTCAAAAGTTACTTTTTAGGGCATTATTGTGAAAACTGACTTCTTGCTCCTCACTACTCTGCATCTGTTCTCACGAATCCTCCCAAGTTATCTAAATACAGCCCTTTTGACATGTATTATGATGTAATATATTCATTACATCCAGGTACCATAATTTGTCAATCCATTTCTCAATTGATTGGTGCCACTTTTCCCAGTAGAATCCAATAAACAAACATTTATTAAGTGTCTACTATATGCTAGGATATGTGTGTTAACAGCTGGGGATACAATTACTAAAGGGAAAGACAGTCTTTGTTCCAAAGGAGCTCACAATCCAATGTTGGGAGGCAACACATAAAAGTAGGTAGAGGAGTGGTGAGGGGAAGGGCAGAGGGGAGGGCAAGAGGTTAGGGACAATGGAGCTAAAATCAGGCAGAATATCAGATGCAGAATGAAGTGAGCAAAGTCCAGTTTATGCCCTCTATAAAGGAAGGCATTGGGAAGAATCTAGTACTCTACCTGCCAGCCCTCCAATCAGAGAGTAAAGGAGGCTGAGAGAGAGAGCTGGTTAAGTCAAAGCTTGAGTCAGCAGAAAGGTGATGAGATTAGAGGTAATGAGCTTAAGCTGTATGGAGCACCTTGTTTGGTTAAAGGCAGAACAGCATTTGCAGAGTGGGCCCTGCAAAACCCACTGTTACCAGTTCTTTGTTACAATAACAACAACAAAAATGCTGCTATAATATTTTGTGTATGTGGAAACTTTTCCTTTGTCTTTGGTATTTTGGCAACATATAGGCATGTGCCCAGGAGAGGTATCCCTGGGTCAAAGGACTTGAACAATTTGGTGATATTTAGGGATTAGTACCAAATTGCTAGTTTGACCAGTTCACAGCCCCATCAAATATTTTACCTGCCTATTTTCCCAAAGTCCCCCCACCAACTGATATTTTCATTTTTAGTAATTTTTGTCAATAGACTAAATGCATTTTTCTTATCATTAATTTTTAGTATTGTTACAAGGTATTGATTGCTTACATTTCATCATTTTAAAATTGCCTATTCATATCCCTTGGTTGTCATTTCATTTCAGTTTATTTGATTCTTTGTGACCCCATTTGGGGTTGTTGGTTTTTTTTTTTTTTGGCAAAGATACTGGAGTGGTTTGCCAATCTCTTCTCTAGTTCATTTGATAGATGAAGAAACTGAGGCAAACAGGGTTAAGTAACTTGCCCAAGGCCACACAGCTAGTGTTTAGGATGGATTTGACTTCTTTATCTATTACAGAAAGGCTCTTGTCCTTGACATTGTAGCAATTAGATTTGAAGATGTTTATTGCCTTACTGTTACAGACATTTGCATCAATTTTCTATGTTGGCTATACTTTATCAGAGAAATCTGCCGTAAAGATATTTTCCCAGTTTAGTTTCTAATTGTTTCCCTTCTAATTCATATTGCGTTTATTTTGCTTGTTAAAAAAATGAAAAAATAATTATACAATCAAAATTTTCTTCTTTGTTTTCATTCTCAGTCCATATTGAACAATATGGAATTAGAGATAATCTCAGAACCACAAAGACCTGAGTTCAGAACTTAGATTTGTGGATAGGAGTAATATCCTAACCCTCTATCCTGTTGCAGACTAGTTTTTCCTTAAAAAATACTGAGACATTCTCTGAGACTTGGTTGGCTCAGGGAACTAAGGGCTCAGATTGTTGATAACAGTTCCTCATTGCCTGAAGACAAAGCAGGCACAAGGAGCTCCAGGGGGTCCATGATTCTTGGCTGGTGAATCATGACTATGCTGAATCAACTCAAGGGGATGGCTATACTCGTTGAATATCCTTCTCGTGGGATGACTAAGTAAACCTCCTTTTGTTAACTGCTGAATGACCTATGAGTATATCATTCCATTCCAGTATCAAACCTAAACTACCAAGAGACTGGCCTGAGTCAGATGTACCCCCAAAACAATTGGTGTATTCTTGAAGGATTGGAACATGGTGATCTCACTGAAGAGGGAGATCAGCAATGCAGAGAAAGGTAAACACAGGTTAGCCTTCATGCTTGTGGTGCTTTGGAGGCTGACTCTAGAATTTTTTTTTTAAATTAAGAGGCACACCCCTCTCCCTCTACTCCTGGGAGATTAGAGAGTAGACTGACTGTGGCCATTCAACAAGAAAAGAATGTCAGCACTCTCTGTATCCTTAAGAAGTTTAGCTTCAAGATAACTGCAGTAAACTGTGTTTTAGGCCTTCTAGATTTTTGGGGCCTTCTAGTAATTTAAGCTTCTTCTGAGTTCTAGTAGGGGAGCTCTTCAAACCTTCAAAGCAACCTGGAAGGACTGAATTTGAGGATGAGGGGGTTATAGAAAGAGATCTTTCCCTTTATTAAAAAAGGAAAAGTCCAGAAGAACTAGATGTGCTAGACCTTGCCGGGACTGCATGCCTTTATTTTGCTTATAATCATCACCCATCAACACTTCAGGAAGGTACTATTGCTGCCACCTTTACCTCCTCAGGGCCTGCCTTGAGCTCGACAGTCATCATTTATAGCCCTGTGGGGATCCCCTTCTCCCCTTCCTGAAGCTGTGGGACTAATCTATGGAGTTCCAGCCTCTCATACCCAGCCCTTCCCAGTGATTCTAAATGCCTAGTTGCCTTTGTTCAAATGTCATTCTCTATCTTCCGCTGACCAATCCCTTATTCCCATGCTCCTCAATGTTTCCCTCCCAACCTTCTTACTCTAAAGCTATCCAACCCTTCCATTATGCTCTTTAGAATGATTGCTCAGCAGGTAACAGACTCCATTTCATATTTTTTTCCCCCTTGCTCCCTCCCTCTTCTTTCATTTATTGAGACCTAGCTCCATCCAGATAACAGTGGCTACCATTCCCAGCACTGCTTGTACTTTCATGTATTCTTCCCAACTAACTGGTCATGGTGGAGGGGTTGGGTTATTCCTTTGCTCCTCATTGCTACTTTCTGGCTCTCCTATCTCCAACCATCAGTAATCCCTCCTCCATTAAGGTTCATTCAATCTGTATTTATTACCTAATCAAGATTCTGGAAGCTGTAGTCTATAGACCTCCAGGACACTCTCTTTGCTTCCTCGATTAGTTCAATGCCTTGCCTGGCTCACCATCTTTTACTCCTCCACAACTCTTGCTGTCATACTAGGAGTCTTCAACATACACGTGGTACACCCTTAAATACCCTAATCTCCCAAATCCTCAATTTATTCACTTCACACAACCATTTTTTCTCTGTCCCTACTCAAGGTCATTCATTTATTTATTCACAAATAATTGTTAAAAATCTACTCACTATTATGCTGAGTACTTTGGGGGGGCACAAAGGTAGATATATATGATAACTCTCTTCAGAAGCTTATAAATTGGTAAGGAACATAAGGCATAACTAGAAGGCAAGGTAGACTGTGTTAAGTGCCATAAGTAGGATCACAGAGTGCTCTAGGATTTCAGAGGGAGAGGTGACAATTTCATATTATAGCGATCAAAGAAATTTAGGGGGATTGGAAAAGGTTGCACTTGAGTAGGATGTCCAAAGATGAGCAGTACTCAACAAGAAGAGATTGGGAAGGAGCATTCCGAGGATATGGAACTGTTAACTGTCCTTAACTGTTGAAGTGAACTATGAGTATCTCATTTCATTCTATAGCAAATCAAAAACTGAAAAGAAATATGAATATAGGAAAGTATGGACCATGGTCAGGCCATGAAAAGTGGTTCATTCAATAGGGATGTGTAAGGAGAAAAGACTAGAAAGACAGGCACGGACCAGATTGTGGAGAGCCTTGGATATCCAACTAGGAAGCTTGAAGTTATAGGAAGAAATTAAATTAAATTAAAGGTTGATGACCTGGGTCAGAATTTTGCTTTAGAAAAGTTAATATGGCGGGAATATATAGAATGATTTAGAGAAGGGAGAAATTGGGGTGGGAAGATCACTTAGCTCCAGGAAGGGGCTAATGAAGGGGGTAGCAGCAGGGGACATGGAAAGGAAATGCCATACCCTGTTTTAATTGTTTGTTGTTGCTGTTTGTCCTTTGTTTTTGAAGAGGGTTGCATAATTAGCTCTTTTTAAGCCTGGAGCAATTAAAATGTCCTCTAAGGTCCATACAGTTTCCTGCTCTGTAGGTTTAGAGAATTTCTTTTAGATAAAAACAGTTCAAACAATTGTTCTGAGCCCCTAATTAGGAAAATTCCTAGCATTTAGGCAGAGATCAGATTCTCTGCCTTAGTTTATATCTGTCTCTTTGTAGTTGAGGCAAAAATTCAGGTTGCTGGAAATATTTGGGTAATAAAACAGTAAGCTATATCATAGTGTTTGTGGATAGTCAGGGACCATGAGGGAAAGTCAGGCAAGAGCAGACCTATTTCCAAGACTTCCTTCAGTCCTTGAGTAGGTGGATATTATTGGTAGCATCATCCAGAGTCTTCTGCTAAGATGCCTATAGGGCTAATGGCCCTCCTTTATCTCTACTCTGCCATACCCTACCTTCTTTTTCTCTTTTTGCTGATTGTCCTTGGATGGCTGATTCGAACCAACTCAGCTTTGTATGACCCACTCTTTCTCTTCCACTTGTAGACGTTAATCTTTTTCTGATTTTGAGATAACTCCTCCTATTTATTCAAATTCCTTAGGTTGTGCCCTAGTCTCTCAGCAATGGATCTGATTGAGTGAAAGAAGGGTGAACTCAGATTAATTCAATCAAAAAAGTATTCTTAACTAACAAAGTAAATTCCTTTTAAGTGGGGTTTAATAATTAGTCCAGACTCACCCTTACCTTAGAGACAGATTTGAGAGACATTTCAGACACAATCATAGCAGAGCTATTGTTTTTATCTTTCCTTCATTGTTTTTAAATTTGAGATTATCCTTTTTCCTTTTTGACATTTCTCTGATAAAAAATCAGCTGACAAGCTTTAAATGTTAGCTCTTTCTGAAACATGACTGATACTTGATAAATCCTAAGAAAAAAACTTGCAGGGTCATAAAGGTCACTTGGGAAAATAATCATTTTAGCTAGAAAGAAAACATTCTGATGCCCCGATGAGGCTAAGTGGAAGGAAACAGACTATTTCCATAAGGAATATATTTAGCTTCCCCCAAATATGAGATGGCTACTGTCAAATTCTTATGAGGAAAGGCTTGATCTATTTTAGACCAATATCTGGTTTCTAGCTTAGCATTAGATGCCTAAGCTCACCAGGTACTTAACTATTTTTGCAGCTACAGTAACCATATGGGCTCAGGAATGTCTGTCTCAATACAGACAAATTATTACAAGAAGTTATAAATCCGGCCTAACGGATTTGTGGGGTTGTGGTTTGTAGCTCAAATCTTTATCACTTCTCCCCACCATCCCTGTTTTTTAAGTCTGATGCTTTTACAGTACTCAGGCTGCTTAATCAGAGTAAAAGATGCCTTGAACCACCTTCCTTCTGGGTAGTCATTCGACACTGAAAACAAAACAAATGAAAAAGCTACCCCGCCCGGCCAAATGTGATTGCTTTGTATTGGACACCAACAAGGAATATAATAGTCATACAATGTTAGAGTTAGAAAGGACCTTCATAATTTTTCAGCCCATTCTCCTCACTTTATCAAGAAAGAGACTGAGGCCCAGTGAAATAAGGATTGACACCTTGGTCTTTTGATTGCCAATCTAATGCTTTCCCCATTGTGCCGTATTCCTTGTGGTTGAGATATGTGTGATGGGGTGGGTAGAATAAGGAAGGGGTCCCAAAACAGGCCCAAGCTTTGTCTTCACATGAACCCTTTGGGGCTCAGTCCCATGGGAACTTCACCACAAAGAGAGAATTTTCTTGTACTCTCTGGGTCCATGTATCCCTATCCCAGAAGATAAATCAAGGGGAAATCTTAGTCAAAGTTTGGTTTGATTTATGTCTAGAACCTTACCAATACAGATCAACAAGACCTCTTAGAAAAATTACATGGTGTATGCTTGGCTATGAAAGAAATACTTAAAACACAAAAGACTTATAAATGCATATTGATAAAATATTTAAAATACAAAACAGTAATCCATTTCTCCTTTTTATACTCTCCCAGGAGGTAGAAAAGACTCCTAGGAGACTTAAAAGATGAAAATGCCTCACATAAACCCGTATATACACAAACACATTACCCATCATCTCTATTATATTCTCTTAAAAGGTAAAGACTCCCAGGAGACTTGTAGAACTGACTACAGAAAAAATTTTACTTTGTTCTCAGTCTGCATTGTCCTAGGAACAATGCAGTGACTTGAAAAAAAGACACAGATGACATTTCCATCAAATTTGCAGAGAGCACAAAGCTGGGAGAGATCTATGACCTCCTAGATGACAGAATCAGTACCCAAAGAGGCTAGAAAATTAGGTTGAATCTAATAAGATGAAATACAATAGGGATAAACATAATTCCTACATTGGAGTACAAAAAAATAAAAAAAGCAAACATATAAAACAGTTAGATGGCTGTTGTTCTGATAAAAGATTCAAAGGCTTTACTCTGCCCAATCAAGTGAGATAATATTTTCAAAAATACTTAGTACAGTGACTTGAATATAGTAGATGCTTAATAAATGCTTCTTCTTTTCCCCTTCTCCTCTTAATGGAATGCCAATTCAAAATGAGTAAGCAGTGTGATGTGGCAGCAATGATCTTGGGCTGTGTTAAGAGGCGCCAAATGGTTAGGAATAGGAAGGTGACCATCATCTCAGGGGAGATGATCCCTCTTAGTGGCTTATGGGCCTGGCTGGCCAGATGATCACAGAATCAGAATTTGAGAGTCAGAAAGGATGTTGTACTTTGTCACCATCCGCTCTCATCCGGAATACTGTGTATCAGTTCTGGTTTAAGAAAGGCTTTGGACTAGGTGTAATGTCTAGAAGAAAGCAGCCAGGATGGTAATAGACCTTGAATCCATTTCATGTAAACATCAGTTGAAGGAAATGGTCATGTTTAGCCTGGACAGTAAAGGCTCAGTGAGGACAAAGCACCTCTCTTTGAAGTATCTGAAAGGCCTTCATAGGACAAAACAACCTGACTTAATTTGGCTTCAGAACCAGAAGCAATGGATAGAGGCTGCAAAGAGAAAACAATGGGCTTGATATTAAGAAAAATTTTCTACCAAGTGGAGATGTTCCAAGTGTCTCCTTCCTACATCACAAAAAGTAGAAACATCTCCCTTGAAGGGTAGGGGATCCTGCTTCTTTAGAGGCCTTCAAGTAGAGGCAAGGTGGACATTTGTGGGGTGTGTCACACAAATGTGTGTGACATTTGTTGGGATTCTTTTTGTTTGTGGGTTGGACAACAAGGGGACTGAGATCCCTTCTGACTTCTCAGATTCTGTTATCATCTGGCCAGCCAGGCCTGCAGATCACTGACAGTGATCATCTCTGAGAAAGCTGTAGTGTGGGAAGCACTTCTCACTGCCTACACCCAGTACCTCTCAACCTCTCAGGCTCACAAGGCTAGAAATTTCCATTCTGAGACTATTGTTTGGTGACTTGTACACAAAGAAACATAAAGCAGACAAAACATTAGCAACAGCAGCGAGGGGTTTGAGAATCAGTTTCGGAATCTATTTTTTAAAAATTTTTTTATGGCATTTTATTTTATCCCAACTGCATGCAAAGACTCTTTTTAAACTTTCATTTGTACTAAAAATTGAGTTCCAAATTTCTCCCTCCCTTCCTCACATCTCCCCTTCCTAAGATGATAAGCAATTTGATATAGGTTATATATGTGCAATCATGTAAAATATATTCATAATCACTTTAGCAAATATGTCATTCCTGCTATGACCACTGTTTCAACAATCCGGCTAGCAGCTTCTGTAGGGGTGTAAGATCCACCCACAGCCAGCACCCAGAAAGCTGCCAACAGCGCAGGTTCTTTTGATCTGCTTAACTAAGGAAAGCAAAGTGAAGGGGTTTGACAAGCTTACTTTAATTCAGCATACAAATATCATTCACTTAGTTCAGGGAAAAAAACCAGCACCCTGAACTTCAGAGCAAATTACAAACACAGTACAAGCATCAACAGACAGACCCAATACAGATTCATAGTTACCAACATCTAGGTTCAGCCCAGGAGCTCAGAACAAGGGCTGGCCCAGAGTCATGCGTGCCACCACTGCTGCTCCAAAGAGCTCCAAGGAACAGACAGCCAGGGGTGAGTCACACATGCGACTCACCCACATGACCTAGAATCGTCACAAAGAGGTGACTTAAACCCATGTGGTCTAAGAGCCTCTGCTCTCCCAGACATGTAAACTAGGCCCTCCCTGGAGTTAGCCCTACCTTGGGCCCCACCTTAGTTGCCAATCCACACCCACTAAGGTTTTACACCTAATAGGGGTTTGGGCCCTGGGGCTTAGCACTTAGTAAGACTCAATGAAATACACTGAATTAATCAAAGCAAACAAAAGCCAAACTCTTCAAGGGCACTTGTTGAACTAAGTGCTAAGGAGCCCATTTTGCTTACCAGCACACTCTACCCCTTGTTCCAGGATACACAATCTAATCAGCCATGTATCCTGGAACATACATTGTGATCCAATTATGCAGGAAACTAAAACATGTCATTCACAACAAAGCAAAACATATTCAGTGACATTCCCGAATTTTGGTTTACAATTCAAACATGACCCACCTCCAGGTCCCAGCAAGATAATTTCTTCAATCAATCATTCCCAAAATACTTGTTAACAATTCAAATGTCCACCCCTAGGTCAAAGCAAGTTAATCTCTTTAGCTCAGAAAGTTGTAAATAAAGTACTTCTTCAGCAGCACACTGCCATCCCAGGCTTTCTCCCCAGTACCCTGAGGCACAGGCATGCTTTAGTTAGTAAAGTCCTAAAGCAAACAAACAAACAGAGTTCTCTTGGGGATGTCTTCTCCCCAAACTGTTGCAGGCTTCCACTTGACACCCAAAGTCCCAATTTTGAAGAAAGAGTCCGAAGTCCAAACAAAGTTCTTTTAGGGTCTGTTCTCCCCATTATGTTCTAGTCCCCGGTTCCAAGTCCTGAGGGGTGACTAGATGATAAAAGCCAATGGGGTGGGGTCCCTGGGGGGTCCAAGGCACTTCCCTCACCCCAACAAAAACAAATCCATGTCTCCCTCCTGGATCCCAAGCAGCCCAAGCTGAAGGGACCAAAAAGGCAGACTCAGTGTCTTACTGCCAAGTTTCCATCTTGCCCCAGGGCTGAATTCCAAGCTCCTGGGTTCCAACTCCAGCTGGCCTCACCTGGCTTCTTCTGGAATGTAATCTATTCTCCACCATTTCAATCCTCTCACCGAAGTCAGTTCCAAGGCAGTTCAGTGCTTTCAGCTTTCCAAAGTTCCCATGCAGACAGTCTTCTGGATCAATATGTTGGCAGCTGCTGTCTACTTCTTCTTTCTGCTCACCAGCCCCTCCTGCCAAATCTGTAGGAAGACCATTCTCCAAGTCTCCAAGGCCATTCTCCACTCCTGTTTCAAAAGTCCATATACAATAGAATCTCAAGATATTCACCCTTTCAGCACAGTCTTATCAGCTTAAGCCCTGGGAAGAAAGGATTATCTCCTGCTCTGGGCCCCTAGGAAACCACACCCAGCACTTCCATCAGGACTTTGTAGCTCCTGAGGCTGCACAGAACCATAGCCACCCCAAGTACAAAGAGCAGTCCAAAAACAGGGAAACATTCAACCAAGCCAGCACCCCAAAACACCATGCTTTCCTATTAAAGGCAGATCCTACTGACTATGCCATTTGTTTGAGACCTTCACCCCTTACCCCAAGATTTTGAGCCCCAATCGTTCGAGTGGGGGTGAATGATGATACTGTTCTGTGTACTTATTTTGTATTATCCTTGCTGTATTGTTTTATTGTTATGATATTATTGATCCTATGTAATGGATACAAAGATCTAGGGGTGGACATCTGAATTGGGAAACAAGTATTTTGGGAATGATTGATTGACAAGATTATCTTGCTGGGACCTAGGGGTGGGTCATGTTTGTGTTGTGAACAAATATTTGGGAATGTCACTGAATGATATGTTTTGCTTTGTTGTGAATGATATGTTTTAGTTTCCTGCATAATTGGATCACAATGTTCTAGGATGCCTGATTAAATTATGTATCCTAGAACAGTGGGTGGAGTGTGTTGGCAATCAAATTGGGATCTTTAGCACTTAGTTCAACAAGTGCCCTTGAAGAGTTTGGCCTTTGTTTCCTTTGATTAATTCAGTGTCTTTGATTGAGTCTTACTAGGTGCTAAGCCCTAGGCCCAAACCCCTATTTGGTGTAAAACCTTAGTGGGTGTGGATTGGCAACTAAGGTGGGGCCCAAGGTAGGGCTAACTCCAGGGAGGGCCTAGTTTACATGTCTGGGTGAGCAGAGGCTCTTAGACCACGTGGGTTTAAGTCACCTCTTTGTGACGATTCTAGGTCATGTGGGTGAGACGCATGTGTGACTCACCCCTGACACTGAAAAAGATATAAAAACCAGGGGTTGGTTGTCTGTTCCTTGGAGCTCTTTGGAGCAGCAGTGGTGGCACGCATGACTATGGGCCAGCCCTTGTTCTGAGCTCCTGAACTGAACCTAGATGTTGGTAACTATGAATCTGTATTGGGTCTGTCTGTTGATGTTTGTAATTTGTTTGTATTTTGTTCTGAAGTTCAGGGTGCTGGCTTTTTACCCTGAACTAAGTGAATGCTGTCTGTATGCTGGATTAAAGTAAACTTGTCAACCCCTTTAACCTTGCTTTCCTTAGTTAAGCAGATCAAAAGAACCTGTGCTGTTGGCAGCTTTCTGGGTGCTGGCTGTGGGTGGATCTTACACCCCCACAGAAGCTGCTAGCCGGATTGTTGAAACACCACATAGCTCCCAATGCTGTTCCTGGGAGAAAAGAGAGAGATCCTTGTAGCTCATCAGGAAGTCCAAGGGAGCATTATAGGAATCCCAAGCTAAACCTTTGAGAGTGAGATTAGAAGTAACTTTTTCTTTTAAAGACTACTGATTGGGCATCTTTTTCTGCTCTACTGTAAATCCACCTTGATATAGTTGACAGTCAGTATAGTATAATAATAAGCACATATATGTGTATAATATACAAGTATATAATAAATATATACAAGTATAATAATAAGCACATGTCAAGCACTATGCTAAGCAATGGGGACACAAATATATATTTGTATATATATATATATACATACATATATACATATATATATGTATGTATATATGTAAAATATAGTTTGTGCTCCTAAGGAGCTCACATGGTAATGGGGAAAACAACATATAGATAACAATGTACACAGATATATATGGAGCAAATGAAATGTAAACTCATGGAGAAGTAGCTGAGGAGGGGGAGAAGAGGGATGGAAAAAATACTCCTACAGAAACTGGGTTTGAATGAAGCTAGGGAAATTAAGAGGCAGAGGGAAAGAGGCAAAGCATTCCAGACATGGGGGACAATGAAAAGCACTTAGGTATAGTGTGTCATGTTGGAGTAACCGCAATTAGGCCAATGGAGCTGTATTTCATTGTATATGGAGGACAGCATCTCCTTCCTACATCACCAAAATGCAAGCCATCTCCCTATGCTATCTCCTGGTCTTGCAAGCCCTCTCGGTAGAAAAAAAAAATTGATGACACCTGAATACTAGCAGCAATGTGGGTGGGACTAGTCATTCCCAGATTACAGAAAGTAAAAGGCTATGTCGGGTTTTGATACTGCCCACACCAGTGCCCATCCCACTAGGACCTTCTGTTAAGCCTGAAGATGCTACACACTCTGACTGCTACTTCTGGGGCTGAATGTTGCCAGGGCACACTACTACATACCATGCTGTGGTCTATGCAGGAGCCCCTCACCCAACCCTCCCTGAAAGTCCCAGAGAGAAAGAGAATGATGGTTCCAGGGAGTGAGAGTATGAGTTACCTCTCCCTTTTATTTGTTAAAACTCTTTCCTTGAAGACATGGAACACATTAACAACTCTTCCTAGTTGCTGAATGCCCACAAAAGTGGCCAGTAAGCATCACCAGACACATGGTGGCCACCAAGGACTCACCTTCCTCTGCATTACCTTTCTCCTAATTCAGGGAGGCCATTCTGCTCCACTGAGGCTCACCTCTCCAAATGGGTCAAGCTAGGCCTGATTCAGGCCACTCTGGTGCTTCAGGTTCAGAAATGGAACCAAATGAGACACTTCTAAGAGCTTGCTTAGACATAGCAGGGGAAGTATACTTAGCAAGGACACCTCATTGATTCCTTAGATTCCTAGCTTTTATGATAGGAACCCACCCAGGGCAACTCATGCTGGATTAGGATTAGGAAATCACTGGGTCTTGGGAAGGGCAAGCTACTCTTGATGTCTACTAGGTGAGTTCCTATCAGCATCAGGAAGTATGAACTAAAAGGCTGGGTTAAATCCCAATGGGGGTTTTAAAATTAAAAAAAATTTTAGTGTCAAAATTTGAGGGATCAAGATGGAAATCTGAAAAGAATTGTAGGCGTAGAAATTAATATCAAGAGATCAGTAGTGGATCACAGAGTAAGATATAGAAAGGCAAGCCTGCCTAGATGAAATGGAAGGGCAAGCTAATGGAGAAATAAGAGGTAGCATGTGCTGGGCTAGTCAGCCCACCATCACAATCTTGACCATCATCTTCCACAGCACATTATGGAAACATCCCAAGACCTTGAACCTAAGAGACTTGGGAATTGCTACCATCACAGTGTCCTCAACCATCTTCCTAGGAGGCATCCCTTGTGGTGATAAAGTCTAATTATAACTGCTGAAGAGCCAGAAGGTCAAGTTCTTGCCATTGAAGACCTTGGAACTATCAAATGGTTTAACATGAGGAACTGATATGATTGTTATTAATGGGAATACCATTAAAATAAAGGCATTAATGTTCTCTTTGCCACTGGATCCTAAGGGCCATGAGAACTTGCCATTTGACTTGCAGTTGAAACCTTCCATATGTGTTTTTCACCATCAGAAAATGAGCTCTTTGAGAGCCGAACCTGTCTTACTTTTCTCTTTGTCTCTATCATTTAGCATAATGCTTTGCACATAGGAAACTATATATACATACACACACACACACACACACACACACATAGTTGACTTTGGAAAATCAAGTTTGTCTGATTATCCTGTCTCTCCAAAGTACTGATCCATTGATACTATCTATGAATGTTCCTTGCCTGTGCCCTGAACTAACATCTAAACTTGGTCATGTGCTTATTCTGCCTTGTCTACACATGTTTCAGTTAGTCTATGAGCTTGGGGCTATAGCTTAATGGAATAGCTTTAGTAAGCACCCTCCATCAATTCCAGGATATTCACATTGAACATTGGCTTCCATGTCCTCCTAATCGATCAACCAAGCAACTGACCAAAGAGTAAGCATTTATTAAATGCCGACTTTGTGCCTGGCACCACGCTAGGTATTGGATACAAAGACAAAAATGACTAGAGTCTCCATCCTCAATGAATTTATAAGCTTCTACTCTGCCAGCATACCAAGTACTAAAAGAAGCACTATTGATTTTGTAACAATGCCCATTCTTCCTTCTCATTCACAATTATTGATGACAGGCAAGGGCAGGTAGTCTGGTGTCAATGAGCTTCTATCCTAAGAAAATCATGAATGACTTTATGTATACTTCTGGGCGGTGAATCCTAGGTAGGGACACTGTACTCTTACATTCAGTTTCTGAAAATGTCTGATGGTGCCAAAGTTATGAGAACAGCTACATATTTGCTCTAATACTAAATCTTACAGTTTCTGCTTGTCTCTGGGGTTTTCAACAGAAATATTTGATAGTCCTCTATTTTGTTAAAGGTCCATTTTCTCCCCTTTAGGTTTATATACTGTTTTGCAGAGTAAGTTATTTCTTATTGAAATCTTTATTTTTTTATTTTGGAATTTATCATTCTAAGATTTTCTTTCCTTTATGGTAGTATAATATATAGGATAGGGTAGGATAGGGTAGGATAAGGTAGGATAGGATAGGGTAGGGTAGGGTAGGGTAGGGTAGGGTAGGATAGAGTAGGGTAAGGTAGGATAGAGTAGGGTAGGGTAGGATAGGATAGGATAAGATAAGATCGGATTGGATAATATGGTATAGTCTTGCATGGTCTTGACTGTGGTTCTTTGGAACTTGAACTGTTTCTGGTCTCAGGAGTTGGATGGGGAAGGGGGTAGTTGCTCTGTCTCTCACTCATCCTCCATGTGACTATGAGCGTATATATTTACAACCAGCACTAATCACTGTGATCGGGAGCTGGGAATAAAAATACAAAAAAAGAAATGAAACAATCCTTTTTCACAAGGAGCTTATTACTAATATTTGGCCAATTTTGTGTTTTTTGCTTATTCTTTTGGGGTCTTAAGCAAATGAATATCCCAAGATGAAAATATTTAGAACTGTGCCATTTAGATTTCCCCCTGAGACTCTTTAGTACAAGGCATTGGGGAAGGCATTTAAAAAAGATAATGTAGAACCTCCCCATGTGACTAAAGAAATATGCAAAAATTTGAGACTATTGACTTTGCCAAACACACTTGGGTAAATTTTCTGAGGACAGCAAATATTAAAACTAGAGTGATGGAAAGAGAGTATAAGGGAGAGAGTCGTTTGAATCGCTTAATCAATTACACAATTCTGCTTAATGTAAGTGGCATAATACTATAGCTTAATGCCTGTGGCAGCTGAGGACAATCAATCAATACATCATGCACTTTAAATGTGAAAATGACTTTATCAATTTATAAGCTCCTGAAAGCCATTGGATGAATTGGAGTGATGCTAGGCACGGTACATGTTCAGATTGTTTGAAGAGACAGCCATTTTCCGTGGGGTTTGCATAAATTAGTAGTCCAATTAAGAACTTATGGACTCAAGTTTCTGGCAATAGACAGGAGAATCAATCTCCTAAGAAGGAACCACTTAAGGGAGTGGAGAAGAACTCAGACTTTGACCTCAGCCTCAGGGTCCATTTCCTCCCTTCTCTCCCCTTGGCCAGAAGAAGATCATGTGAACTTCAAAAGTTCAGAGAATTTGGACTTCGGTCTCCTAGTATCATGCCTGTAATGGCTTATGGTAGTGTCTGCATTGGGAGCCAAAGATAAACTGGATAACATCCAGAAAGGTAAATTCAAAGCTCTATAACGAGCTAGCATCAAAGCTATACCACATCTAAGGGGAATTTCATGACTACTTCACAAAGGGAAACAGACAGGAGCTGTGACTTACTCCTTTAGCACATGTGTTGTTTTTTGTCTATTATTTGTTATATGAATGAAGAGCCATTGGACTTCATTGTTTTTATTTGTTTAATGGCAATGATAAAAACTGAGTTCTACAGAGCAAGAACCTGTTCTAGTTTTGAATTCAATCTAGAACTAGAAGTTCAAAGTTTTCTAGTTTTACATTAAATTCTTCCCTAATGATTCCCTTTGGCATAT
The DNA here is from genome assembly GCF_011100635.1 of Trichosurus vulpecula. NCBI lineage: Eukaryota > Metazoa > Chordata > Mammalia > Diprotodontia > Phalangeridae > Trichosurus > Trichosurus vulpecula. The sequence continues at coordinate 73,160,587 of NC_050578.1, forward strand.
GTAATTCCAGAAATGTGTTTGGAGATATGTAGTATTTAGATAATTTCTTTAAAAAATCTGTTGGAAGAGAATTTGCAGTAGTATCACTACCTGTATGAGGGGCTTAGGGGTCTTTAAACATGGCCAGAATAACACCTGTCAAAAGTTGAGTGGATCTTGGTAATGATTTTAGTTAACCTAAAACATGCTAAGTTTACAAAAAAATTGAAATTCCAGGGAAAATCCTATTTCTTAATTGGAATGAAATTATGAGAAATATGTTAATGAATTCCACCTGAAAGTGGGACCTTCACTGACATCTGGTAATTTGATCTGCTTAGCTGTACAAGGCTGAAAAATTACATATGCTTCACATGAAATATCTACAAGCTCAGTCAGAACTCTGAATTTTGTGTAATTTATTGTTTTACTATAAAATATACAGATTGTCACATAACTAATTTGTTTCCCATATCATCCAGTCACTATTATATTCCCAGAGCAGTAGTACTCCTATGGTTAATATAATTCTTATTCATATTTTTGGATTTTACCCTAGGAAAAAATAAAACAAAAAATGGGCCTCTTGAATCAAAATTAGCCCCAAAGTACTTTTTAAGCAGTTCCTTTCTGCCAAGCACTGTGATGGTTATTTGGGACACATATACTAAGAGTGAAACAATCCTTACTAGCAAGGACCTTATACTCTAATTGGGGAGATAAATACATACGAAATCATATGGAATAAACATAAAATTATTAAATTGTTATTTGTCCCTTGTTTTTGAAGAGGGCCAATGACATATCGGGTGATGTCTTGACTTACACATGAATTAGATTTAAGTGAGGCACAGTTACATAAAGTTGTCAGCCTCACTCTCTTTTCCAGATTCATCAAAGTCCAGTGGCAGGACAGAAGTCAAGATGTAGCTCAAGAAAAATTTTCTGCACAAAGTCTTCCCTCATTGTCCCAACTGGTAGGGGCCCCTCCTAAACAATATTGTATTTATCTACATTGTATAGATTTGTATTTACTGAATTTAAGGGCCTATTGATGTTCAAAGAGGACTAGCATCTCTGGAGTAATGATTTGAGCCTTTTTTAGGGCTGGTCATCCTTCTCTGGTGTCTACCTTTGAACAAATTCTCACTTGTGGTTCAAGAAGCTGTAGCATGAGCAGTGGCCACACCTCAGTAAAACACTGGCAGATGGGCTAAACCAGTTTGAGGGTAACTGACAGCCCTCAAGCCCATCAGTGAGTTAGAATGTCTACCCCAAGTACGTGAAGACTTCTCTTAGGAGAATGGGTGGACGAGAAAAATGTGTTCCAGTGACCACAAAGGCGGCTGAAGCAGGTGTTGTGGAATGCTTAGAGCTTGGTCAGACATCGAAGATACCAACGTCATCCACTGCATCCCAGGCCATCACCAATCATCTTGACTTCCCAATATCATAAATTTGGTACCCTTCACCAATTATTTTCATTGCTCTCCTCTGGATATACTTCAATTTATTAGTGTCCTTAAATTATGGTGTACAGGAGTGAAAACAATATTGCAGATGAGATACGCTCAAGGCAGAATACTATGGCAATATCACCTCTTTAATAAGACAAGCTATGCCCCTCCAGTAGGCTTTTGGCCACTTCATCACACTGCCAACTCAACATTGAGCTTACAGTCCACTAACTATGCATACATCCTCCAACTTGCATTTGTGGATTTTTTTGGCATTCAAATGTAAGATTTTGCAATGCTTTTTTGCAATGGTTTTTAATCTTATTAAATTTAGCCCAATGACCTACCCTGTCAGAATCTTTTTGGATCTTGACTTTGTTATTACTCACCATGTTAGCTGTCATTCTCAGATTAGCATCATTTGCAAATCTGATAAGCATACCATTTATGTCTTTATCCAAGTCATTGATAAAAATGCCAAACAATATAATACCAACGCTAGATCCCTAGGGTATTCCACTGAAGACTTCCTGTCATGTTGACCCTGCATTAACAACACCACTTTGAATCTAGTCATCTAACCAGTCTGAATCAATCTGATTGTATTGTCATCATTCTAAAGCATATCTCTCCATTGGTTCCCAGAGAATAATCAGAGATATTTCTTTTATCAGAAGTTTTGCTAAAATCTAGGTGATGTATGTTCACAGCCTCCTCCATATCTACTAGAATAATAATCATATCTAAATGAGAAATTAAGTTAGTATGACTTGATCTTGATAACAGCCATATTGGCTCTTCGTAATCATTTAGTTCATTTTAAATCCCATCCTTCATTCTGGTGTGTTGATGATCTGACTTTGCAGACAGCTCACCCAGGGATAATTTCCATGACAATAATCAGTCTTTTTCTGCTTGTCAAGATGCAGTTTCACTTTTGTGATGTTATTTGTGCTCACTACATTCAGCACTTGCCGATGACGACGACGACGACAATGACGATGATGATGATGATGATGATATTTAGAGAAAGTGTTCATTGTGGTCTATAAAAACTCAGGTCCTATCCCACCCCCAATCCGTATAGAATCAGGTTCCTAATCAGTTACTGCTCCCCTTCAGGATCCTACAGGGGCAGTGAGGTTTCTTTCTAATGCCATTCATTCTAGCCCTCACTCTGATGAATTCTCATCATATAGTCACCAATAATTACTGCCCCACTATCATCAGGCTGCAGATATCTCTACTTCCTCACTTAAGGGTGGGAAAAACAACACAAAGACAGAAGATAGAAACTAGTATTCATGGGCCATGTGTTTTCTAGGTGAGGAGGACCTTTCTCCAGACAGAGACTTACAACATGTCTTATTTGCTGGTTCCAACTGGGCAAGACAGAAGGAATGAGTTACCTTCTTGGAAATTGTTTAGCTGTCTTTCAGGTCTGGTTCAGTAGCCAACCAAAAGGTGCATATTCACCATTAGGTAAGTGAGCCAGAAATAGTCAAAAATAGCTTTGTATATCATCTCATTTTTTAAGAAGCAAGCTTCCTAGTTTCTTCCATGAGGGGTGGAAGCAGGAAAAGTATATCTCATACATGCTCTGGGAAGGGGATTCTAATGACCAGTCACCTTATTACATTATTTTATGAAACTATTAGGCTTCTGTATACCTATATTATTGGACTAATTTCTTTCTCCCTGAATCACAATTTGCCATGATACTTCTCCCTCATCACATCTTTTCATGTATACTTATTATAAGAGACACATATGTGTAGATGCAAATATACATACATTTGTATGCAGATATCATCTAGAATACATACATATACATATGTAGGCTTTTAAATGCTTTCCCATGGAGACTTTAGATACCATTAGTATGTCTTTAAGAGTCACTTTGATGTTGAGAAACTGGAAGCTGTACTGGCAGTTTTTGAGAGACTGAAAAGAGCAAATATTTCACAAAAACTATGGAGAAGGCAGAGGAAGAAGAAAAACTTCTTTCTTGGAATAACTCTTTAACTCACTTGTTGAAGAAACACTACAAAGAAAATTGCTCGAGGAGACTGGAGAGTTTTAACTATCATTATCAAGAATAACCTATCATGACAAGTCCTTGGCACCATCAAATGACTCAGCATTAAAAACTGATATGGTTTTCTTAATGGCAATCACACTAAAGAAGATACATTACTATCTGCCTTGCTCTGGCACCTATGGATCACTGGGTCTTTCTGTCTGCTTGCAGCTGAAACTTCCTCTATGTGTTTTCTCCCTCACTAGAATGCAAGCTCTTTGAAAGTACCAACTGTTTTGCTCTTCTATTTATACCTTTAGTGCTATTCTTTGTACATAGTAAGCCTTTAATAAATGGTTTTTAATTCATCTCTCCATTCATTCATTAATACCTGAAGAGAGATTGAATGATTCATAGAAAATACTAAAAATAAAACAAAAAAATTCCTAATAATCTAGATTTGACTCTTTATCTTGAGGAGAAATATTAAGCTTTATTTGGTACCTTAAGTGGAATAAATGGTAAAATGGCATTTCCAGGAGCAAAGTCATCTATCATTTTAGTGATGACCTAAGGTAATTTACGCTGTAATCTTTCTCAAGGCAAAAAACATTGTAAATAATTTTGAATTTTTTTTGTTATTTTATTACATTGTCAATAAATTGTGATAATAATAATGAATAATAAATTCCAATACTACTAATATTTAAACCAAGGATTTTTGACCTGGAGTCCATTAGCTTCTTGTTGTTTTAGATAGTTGTATTTCAATATAATTGCTTTCTCTTGTAATCCTATGTATTATATTTTCTGAATTTAAAAACAATAATATGAGAGGAGGACTGCCAAAGGGGTCAAAGATACAGGAAAGGTTAAGGGCCCCTGATTTAAACCTAAGTGACCAGGGTTGACAGAGACAGGGAAAGACAGAGACAGAAACAGAAAGATGAGCAACTATTTATTATAAAAGAGCTTTTGGCAGTTTATTTAAAAAATATTCTTTAATTAAATAGAGCCAGGGTTCTGAGTTTTACTGATTAATTAGGAGAAAATTTAGTAATTAATAAGGAAATATTTAGACATATTCCTGGATTGCCTGAAAGTGAAAACAAGTATGATAATGAGTCAAACTGTAAGCTTAAGTTTTGTCCATTTCATACAGTGTTTGAGTATGGTCAATTCATTATCCTTCGTGCACACACACATACACATGTGCACATACATATGTATGTACGTATATATATATACACACACACACACACATATACATATATATATATGTATATGTGTGTGTGTGTGTGTGGATAGATAGACAGGTAGATATTACCCACGTATAATCATCTGGACAGCTAGGTGGGTAGAGCACTAGGCTTGGAGTGAGAAAGACTCATCTTCCTGACTTCAAATCTAGCCTTAGACGTTTAGCTGTATGACCCTGAGCAAGTCACTTAACCCTGTTTGCCTCAGTTTTCTCATCTGTAAAATAAGTTTGAGAAGCAAATGGTAAGCCACTCCAGTATCTTTGCCAAGAAAACCCCAAATGGAGTCAGATACAACTGAAAAAATGACTAACAGCAGCCGTAGCATCTACCTATCTATATTCACAGGGTGTTCCTAAAGTCTGGACACACAGGCAAAAATGCATATTTTCAAGAAATGAAATGAATGAAATTTTCAACAACATTTTCTTTAATTGGGATATTAACAAATAACATCGTCCATATGATTTCCATCATTTGTGATGCAAAGGTTGATGTGCTTTGCAAGATTCCCATGAACTCGATGCAATAACTACTCTTGATGCATTCAATCTGTGATTTTCATTGAGTACAACTTCTCCTTTAGCATACCCTGGAAAAAGAAGTTGTTGAACAACACAGAGTCTGGTGAAACGGTTAATGAGATGTCAATGAGATTTCCCATGTGTCCAGACTTTAGGGACACCCTGTATATCCATATCTATATGACTATATATAGGGATATTAATATGAAAGATGTTGCAACTTAGTAAATAATGTATATACTCATTACCATATCTATATCATATCTTTTCATTACTATATATGTATATATACTTATTACCATATATATGTATTATGTACTACTATTTACTTCTCTATCTCTTTCCCTTTCTCCCTCCCTCCCTCTCTCTCTACACACACACACACACAGACACACACACACATACACATACACATTCACTCATTACCATGTTGATTCTCATCATTTGGAATTCTTGAGTAATCCAAGTATATGACTGGATATTTGTTCTTTATTTACTAAATTGTAACATCATCTAACAATCAGTAAATAATAACATATTTACTAAATTGTAATAACTCAACACATATACATATATATATATAATAAATACATATATTCACATATACATAGACACATATATTCTCTCTCTCTCTCTCTCTCTCTCTCTCTCTCTCTCTCTCTCTCTCTCAACACACACACACACACACACACAAATGTGGAAAGATGATAAATAGATATATGGATAGATGGATATAGAGAGGTAGTTAGATCATAGATTGATAGATAAATCATGATGTTTACTGACACGTTAGATACATGAAAACAGTTATGGTTTCTCTCCTTTGTATCTGTTTACCTACAATGAAGTCTCTCAGCATCAGCTGTGTGTTTAGCTGTCACAAGGCAGTTACGTGATGTGTGATGTGAGCATCCTCACCTAAAATTTTTGAGCATTAGTATCTCTCCTTAAGAGACTTCTAAATTGGTTAAAACATTTTGGTGCCTGGGAGGGGTAACTAGTTTATCTGTTAAAGCCATTGCTGTCAATTTTAGCATAGAGCTTCCCTGAGCAAAAAGGGTAGAATAGATGAAACAGCAATAGATAAAAACCTTCCATGTTCTGGATCCCTTAAGCACAAAGTCTTTGGGTGCCTTTTTTGAAGTTGGTGAGGTCTAAATCTAAAACTCTGAGGACACGCTAAGATATTGCAACATTTTAAATAAAATAGGCTTATTATTTTATTATTTACAAGTAATCTTTAAAACATTTTTGTTTGCATTTTAGGTGATAAATTTGAAAATAATCCATTATTATTCATCTAGTTTTAATTTTAGCACCCAGAACAGCTCCTGACACATAGTAAGTAATTAATGCTTGTTGATTGATGATTTATTTTAGAACAAGTAAAATCACAAAAGAAAATTAAATTCAGAAAATATGGAAATTATAGGATTGTAAACAGAATGAGAATAGAACAAATATAAATTCAGAGGAAATAAATTTGACAAAAGTTGACAATAATAAATAAAATAAAAATCAACAAAATATCCTCCTCCCCCAGTAATAAACACTGTACAGAGTATACCTTTTTAAAGTGGGCAAAACAGGATGGGCAAATATTAAATTATGTGTGTGGAGCCAGGGTTTTGCAAGAGGCATCGAGTATTGATGCAAGTGGAGTCAGTAAGGGCTTACAGCTCAGAATCCTCTTAGGCATTGGAGATACCCTCATGGAGCTCATGTTGGTAGGATTAGGTCCACAAGTGCACTAAAGTTCAAAATGGCAAAATTTTGTTTCATGGGGGAGCGGGAGGGGAGGCAGAGGCAAGAAATATATCTTGTGAAGCAGATATATCAGTTATTGAAACCGTGAACACAAAATAAGAAGTCCATTGAAACCTAATTCAGGAAGTGTGTCTGGAGATCAAAAGAGTAGCCTGCCAATGAAGTTTCTGTGGAATCCGAGGAATCTTCATAAGTCAGTCCAAAGTTAGACCAAAGTTCAACTGGGTATCCAATAAGATCTGAGTTCCTCAAAGGGTTCCTATGCAATTTTGTCACATTTAACTTGCTGAGCCATTGTCTGGGCAGCTAGGTAATGCAGTGGATAGAGCACTAAGCTTGGAGTCAGAAAGACCCATCTTCTTGAGTTCAAATCTGGCCTCTGACATTTTTAGCTTTGTGGCCCTGAGCAAGTCACTTAACTCCATTGGCCTCAAATTTCCTCATAGGTAAAATGAGCTTGAGAAGGAAATGGCAGACCACTCCAGTATCTTTGCCAAGATAACCCCAAATGTGTGTCATTTTAAGCCTGGTTATGTGATGCTGACCCCACCCTCATCTGAATTTTAAACTGTGATTACACGGCAGTAGGCACATTCAGATCCAGGGTAATTAGGAAGCTGTAAAGGCTGGGGTCCCTATGTTAGTAGGAGTTATAGCTATGCCCCGGCTTATAATCCATTGATCCCTGACCTCAGACAAGTCTAGACCATAAAGCTGGAGGTGTATGCTTCCGAAAGTATGTTTCTGAAAGTATAGAAACAAAGCTTTAGCTAATATGAAAATAAACGTAGGGCTAGGATGGAAATGGCACTGGCTGCATCAGAATTCTGAACCTTGTGGATAAAAGGATCCAAACAGTGACCGAGATAGCATCACTATGAAGAAAGCCGGATTCTGGACATGCAGTCATTTTTTTTTTCTGTGATGAGATTGTGATTGGAATGCTGTGTCTCTAGGCAGATTTTTGACAAAGAGATGAGTGGTAGGACAGGAAAGGCTTGAGTTACAGCATAGGGAGAAGAGCCAGCAGATGGGATCGGGCAGAGGAGGAATAAACATCTTCACTCATATTGCCAGCAGCTGCCCTGAGGAGAAGAGATAAATCCAGATTGCCCTGGAACTTGAATTTTCCATGATTTCATTTTTACTTTTTAGGAAATCATGAGTGGAAAGGCAGATGAAGGATGGTTGAACCTCCTGGAGGAAGCAGTTAAGTATAAACCCTTGGACTGTGTCCATGAACTCCTAGATTTAGGTGCAGCCATTGGCCACTTGGACTTGGGAAAAGTTGCGGCTTCAAAGGACCCACAGAAGTTGGCTTTGACAGAGTTTTATTTTATTCCTTTGAAATCCATGGTCATGAGTAAAGTGCTATATACAGTTAACTAGCTTGTGTACTCAGTTCCAGGCGTTTGAGTAATTCAGTGGATAATGAGTGGGACTTGGAGTCAGGGGCTCAAATCTTACCTCCTGCACTTTAAAAAATTTTTTTTTAAATTTATAGAATAAAACAAGCATTTCTGTAACACAGTATAGTTTTAAAAAAGATGATTGCACATGAAACTGCAAATCTATTATGTATACCTTGCTATTCCTTTTAAATATAAAGCTATCATGTAAATTTTTCCCTTCCCCTCCCTCCCTCCCTAGAGATGGCTACCATTAGACACAAATAACTATGTGTGTGTATACATATATGTGTGTATACACATATACATATGTATGTAAAATTATTCTATACATCTATTTATCAGTTCTTTCTCTGGATGCAGGTAGCATTTTTCTTCATATGTTTTTATATTTAATTTATATTAATTTATTATATGTTATTTAAATTAATTTTAAAAATTTAATATGAAATAGATATTTAAATTAAATAACATAAATTATATTAGTATAATTATATTCATAGTTAATTTGGGTGTTTGTAATAGTCAAAATGACTTATTCACTCAAAGTTTTTCTTTCTTTTTTTTGAGGGGGGAAGACAAGGCAAATGGGGTTAAGTGACTTGCCCAAGGTCACACAGTAAGTGTGTCAAGTGTCTGAGGCTGGATTTGAACTCAGGTCCTCTTGACTCCAGGGCCAGGGCTCTACTCACTGTGCCATCCAGCTATCCCAAAGTTTTTCTTAAAACAACATTGTTATTACTATATGCAATGTTCCCTTGCTTCTGCTCATTTCCCTCTTAATTATTTCATGCAAGCCTTTCCATACACTTATTATCTATGTGACCAAGAGCAAGTCACTTAACTGCCATCTGCCTTCATTTCTTCATCTACAAAATGAGGAAAATAATTGCAACTGCCTCCGAGGGTCGCTGGGAGCATTGAAAGACATGAGAGATCCAAACCTTCCAAGGCTGCCAAATGCTGGCTGTTGTGATCTGTGTTAGAGGTAGGTCTGATGTTTATGCTCTGTTAGAATTTGGGGGGTGGAGCCAATATGGTGGCTGGAAAGCAGGGACCTGCCTAGGCTCTTCCCCAAATCCCTCCAGACACCTGTAAAAAATGTCTCTGAACAAATTCTACAGCTGCGAAATCCAGGAAATAGCAGAGGGAAGCAGGTCTCCAGCCCAGGAGAGCCTGGATGGGCTCTGGCAAGGGTCTATCGCAGGGTGCTCTGAGTGGATGGCAGCCCGGCATGGGCCGCGCCAGGACAGAACAGACCTGGAATCAGCCACCCGGAACAGGCCTTGGGGGCATGAAACGGTGAGCTGTGGCAGTTACCAGACTTCTCAACTCACAAACACCAAAGAGCAGGTTAGGGGGAAACTGTGGGATTGAGTTCAGAGCTGTCTGGCCGCCAGCTCTGGGGGTGGAGGAGGTGGTGCAGGATCAGCCGCTTTCCAAATCCCTTGCTCACACCGTGGGGGGAATCTAGGAGCAGATCAGAGTGGGAGTGCAAGGAGCACTTTGTGAGCACAAAGGCAGATTCTCTTGCTGTGCCCTGCATGGATCTGTATTTCGGTCCTGGTTGGTGGTTCTTGGGGGAGGAGGAGCACTGCTGCAACAGATCCTGGGGTGATGGTGGAGTAGAAGTAGCTCTAGAAACATCAGTGCTTGGACCCTAAAGCTTGGGACAAAGTACTCTCTAATCTACAAACAGTCATATCCTGATGAAAAGCTCAAGGGTCAGGTGGTTGGCTATGAACAGGCAGCAAAAATGAACACAGACTCAAACTCAGACTCAAACTCAAACTCTAGATTCCTTTTTTGGTGACAAAGAAGAGAAAAACACACAGCCAGAAGAAGTCAACAAAGTCAAAGAGCCTACATCAAAAGCCTCCAAGAAAAATATAAATTGGTCTCAGGCCATGGAAGAACTCAAAAAGGATTTGGAAAAGCAAGTAAGAGAAGTAGAGGAAAACTTGGGAAGAGAAATGAGAGTGATGCAAGAAAACCATGAAAAACAAGTCAATGACTTGCTAAAGGAGACCCCAAAAATACTGAAGAAAATAACACCTTAAAGAATAGACTAACCCAAATGGCAAAAGAGATCCAAAAAGCCAATGAGGAGAAGAATGCCTTGAAAGGCAGAAGTAGCCAAATGGAAAAGAGGTCCAAAAGACCACTGAAGAAAATACCACCTTCAAAATTAGATTGGAGCAAGTGGAAGCTAGTGACTTTATGAGAAACCAAGATATAAAGCAGAACCAAAGGAATGAAAAAATGAAAGACAATGTGAAATATCTCAATGAAAAAACCACTGACCTGGAGAATAGACCCAGGAGAGATAATTTAAAAATTATTGGACTACCTGAAAGCCATGATTAAAAAAAAGAGCCTACCTATCATCTTTCAAGAAATTATCAAGGAAAACTGCCCTGATATTCTAGAACCAGAGGGTAAAATAGAAATTGAAGGAATCCACCAATCGCCTTTTGAAAAAGATCCCCAAAAGAAAACTCCTAGGAGTATTGTTACCAAACTCCAGAGTTTCCAGGTCAAGTAGAAAATACTGCTAGCATCCAGAAAGAAACAATTTGAATATTATGGAAACACAATCAGGATAACACAAGATCTAGCAGCTTCTACATTAAGGGATTGAAGGGCTTGTTATATGATATTCCGGAGGTCAAAGGAGCTAGGATTAAAACCAAGAATCACCTACCTAGCAAAACTGAGTATAATGCTCCAAGGCAAAATATAGATTTTCAATAAAAAAGAGGACTTTCAAGCTTTCTCAGGGAGAAGACCAGAGCTGAATAGAAAATTTGACTTTCAAACACAAGAATCAAGAGAAACATGAAAAGGTAAACAAGAAAGAGAAATCATAAGGGACTTACTAAAGTTGAACTGTTATGTTTACATTCCTACATGGAAAGATGATGTGTATAATTCATGAGACCTTTCTCAACATTAGGGAAGCTGAAGGAATATAGACAGAGGACACAGGATGAGTTGAATATGAAGGGATGATATCTAAAAAATGAAATAAATTTAAGGGGTGAGAGAGGAATATATTGAGAGAGGGAGAAAGGGAGAAATAGAAAGGGGTAAATTATCTCACCTAAAAGTGGCAAGAAAAAGCAGTTCTGGTGGAAGGGAAGAGGAATCAGGTGAGGGGGAATGAGTGAATCATACTCTCATCGGAACCACCTTGAGGAGGGAATAACATACACACTCAACTGGGTATCTTACTCTACAGGAAAGTAAGGGAAAGGTGATAAAAAACAGGGGGATGACAGAAGGGAGGGCAGATAGGGGGAGGAGGTAATCAAAACAAATACCTTTGTAAAGGGACAGGGTCAAGGAAGAAAACTGAATAAAGGGGGACAGGAAAGGATGGAAGGAAATACAGTTAGCCTTTCACAACATGGGCATTGTGGAAGTGTTTTACATAATGATACATGTGTGATCTATGTTGAATGGTTTGCCTTCCTAGGGAGGGTGGGTGGGAAGGGAAGAGGGGAGAGAATTTGGAACTCAAAGTTTTAAAAGCTATCCTGCCCTACAAGAAAGTAAGGGGAAAGGGGATGAGGGGGGGAGTGGGGTGAAAGAGGGGAGGGATGACTGGGGAATGAAGCAATCAGAATATATGCCATCTTGGAATGGGGGGAGGGTAGAAATGGGGAGAAAATTTGTAACTCAAAATCTTGTTGAAATCAATGTTGAAAACTAAAATATTAAATACATTTAAATAAAAAAAAAGAATTTGATGGGATGAAGTGAGACCTTTGTGGCTCATTGAACAGATAACAAAATGCGTTTGCTTAGCTATAGGAGATCTACAATGATACAGTAACGTTTAGCTGAGACTTTGGCAGACGATCCTTAGACCCAGCTCCTTAAAGAAATGATTCTGGAGAGTAGGGTAGGCTATGGTGATTTTCTTGGTTTCAGGACATCCATCAAGCATAAGAGGCTCAGACTATGGGAGTGGGAAGTTTTTTTTTTAAATTTCCTTAGGCAATCACGAAGCTACTTCAAAGGATGCAGGAGCTAAGCAGATCCTAAGGACAGCTTTGTCACCTTTTAGGGAAAATTAATGCCTCTTGTGGGGGAAGGAGACATGGACCTTAACTATGTTGTGGGGGAGGGAAGGAGAAGCTTGAGGAAACTTAGTAGATAATAGTCCTATCCCATAGCACCCCAGGTAGCAAGGTCCTGAGGATCTTCTAGAGGACCTTCTATCATCTAATGCTTTCATGGTTTTTACAGGACAGTGCTACTGGCATGGGCAGGAGAAAATGGGAAAAATAAAAGCAAAAATTTATATTCCTGCCAGGAGGCACTATAATAAAAAGGAAAAAAAAAGTGGAGGAGAAAACACTTAGAGACCCTAGGCTTTTTCTCACTCGTTCAGAACAGTTTCATCTTTCAACAATCTAATCTATATGCTGGGTGCTGAGGCCACATGTGGCCTCGAGGCCGCAGGCTCCCCACCCCTGTGCCAGATCTTTACAATTTATACAATCCTAACTCATGATGGTGATTATGAACTGGACCAGTGCCAGGAACATCAGGACCACAGCGTAGTCAACACTAGTGCAACTAATAATTCTTCATTATAATTTTTATTATGCATCAGGGTCATCTGCACTAAAGAGATCACAAGCCTCTTCCATGCAACCTATCCCAAGATCTAAGTTTATACCAAATATCTCTCTGTACTTCCACCCACTCAGTATTTCCTGGCTCACCTGCCAAAACCTCCTCCTTCCCAGGGGCCTATTCAGGGGAATGATACCAAATCTTTACTCCTTCAGAAGCCTCTCTTAAAGTGCTGCTTTCTCTTCCCCCAAGGGCTCGGTAAGAACTGTCCCCCAAGGAATCATCATAATTATGTAGAGACAAAATTTCACTCCACCCACAATATTTTCAATGCCCTTGCCTCAACTCAATCATGGTGCGATACATGAGACCATCTTGTCTACTGACTATGCCAAATATTAGAAGTATATCTGATTTTAGCACCCTGTTAAGGTTCGCTTGAGACAAAATCAGATTCTTGTAGGTCATAGAATAATTAACAAAAAGCGTTTACTTAGCTATAGCACAGAAAGGATATCAGCTAGGAGGCAGTAGTACTTAGATTCTGCTTTGATAGACACAGCTTCCTTCGCTTCCTTATGGAAACACTTCTAGTCAATAGGGCTGGATATGGTGACTTTAATGATATCACGGTATACACCAATTGTGAAATACCTTTACTCCACGTGGATGTGGCTTTTTATGTGAATAGATGAATAGGAAGTTGCATCAATGGATGTAGGACCTGAGGAGGTCCAGAAGACAGCTTTGTTACCTTTTAGGTAAAATGAATAACTGTTGTTGAGGACAGTTGGCTTAACTCATGATGTGTGTGTGTAAGAGTAAGAGGAGCTGAAGAGAGTAGCCAAGGGGGAAACCCTGATAGATATTAGTCCTGTGACAAAATGCTTTGTGATTAAGGTCCATTGAAATGTAGAACCACAAAGAGAAGAGCCCTGGTGAGGAAGAGCCAAGTCAAAAGTTTAATTGGATAAATCAGCACCCCTAGCTAGGGGTGGGAAACCTGTGGCCTCCAGGCCATGTGCATCTCTCTAGATCCTCAAGTGCGGCCCTTTGACTGAATCCAGACTTCACAGAACAAATCCCCTTAATAACACTCTTCACTTATTTTCAGTCTTCTGGGTCACATTCTCTACCTGGAGGTATCATACAGGGTTCTGTCCTGGAATTTCTCCCTTTATACTACTTCACTTGGTGAGCTCATTAGCTTCCATGGATTTAATGACCACCTCTATGCTGACAATTCTCAAATCTCCCTATCTTGCCCCAAACTGACTGTCAGACATCTAGAACTGGATATCCAGTAGATATCTTAAACTCCCTTTATCCAAAATGGAACTCATTATCTCCCCCTCTAAATCTTCCCCTTTGCTACCTTCTGTATTAAAGTAGAGGGTAACACCATGCTGCCAGTCCCTTAGACTCACAACCTAGGCCTAGTCACCCTGGATTCCTCACTATCTCTCATTCCCACCCCATGTCCAATCTGTCACCAAGACTTATCAATTTTACCTCTGCAACATCTCTCAAATATACCCCCTTCTTTCCTCTGACACTGCCTCCACTCGGGTGCAGACCCTCATCGATTCACACCTAGACTAGTGCTGGTGGGTCTGCCTGCCTCAGCTCTGTCCCCATTCTAATATGTCTTCCATTCAGCCACCAAGGAGATTTATTTTCCTAAATAAAAGATCTGATCATGTTACTCAAAAAACTCTGATGGCTCCTTATTGCTCCACAGTCAAATCCAAAATGCTCTGTTTGGCATCCTGATTTCTTTATAACCGAGCCTCTTCCTCTCTTCCCAGCATTCTTACTCCTTACTCTCCAAAATGAACTCTTTGGACTAATGACACTTACCTCCTGGCTGTTTCACAAAGAAGATAATCCATCCTTCAGATTTGAGTATTTCCTCTCTTCCCCAAGTCTGGAATGTTCTCCCTCTTCTATCCAGACTATTGACCTTCCTGGCTTCCTTTAAGTCACTACTAAAATCCTATTTTTTTATTGGAAGTGTTCCTCAATCTTTAGTTCTAGTGCCTTCATTCTCAATTACTTCTGATTTATCCTGTATATAGCTTGCTTTGTATACATTTGCTTGCATGTTGTTTCCCCCATTAAATTGTAAGATCCTTGAGGGCAGGGACTGTCTTTTTGTCTCTTTTTTCAGTGCCTGGCAGATACATCGTTGTTGTTGTTGAGTCATTTCAGTCATATCTGACTCTTTGTGGCATTATTTGGGGTTTTCTTGGCAAAGATACTAGAGTAGTTTGTCATTTCCTTCTCCAACTCATTTTACAGATGAAGAAACTGAGGCAAACAGGGTTAAGTGACTTGCCCAGGGAAACACACCTAGTCAGTGTCTGAAGCCAGATATGAACTCAGGTCTTCCTCACTCCAGGCCCAGTGTTCTATCACTATGCTACCTTGCTGTAGATAATCATTTAAAAAAAACGTTCTTAGTATATACCTTTCAGTTTATTGGGGGAATCATAGAATCTATCATAAATCATCAAACTTTAGCACTGAAGGGGTCCTTAAAGATTATAGAGTCAAAGTCCACCTTCCAATTTTACAGCTAAGCTTTGCCCAAGTGACTTGCCCAAGGTCACCAGCTTGACTCCATACAGTGCTCTTTCCCCTGTACATCTCTTCCCCAGGCTCCATCAACCTACCCTAACCATAGTTATAAACTCTGGTGTAATTCTGCTACAAAACAGCCCAGTACGGTACTATAATTCCAGCCTTGTGGCACCGAAAGGAAAAATGTCCTTGAAGAAAGTGGGAGCTGTACTTAAGCTATGATTTTCCAAGATACTCCCAAGTCCCTCTTACCACTTCCCAGCAAGAAAATTCTAGTGTCATTTATCAAGAGACATAAAAAAGTTTCTTGGGCAGCAGCTGCCTGGAGCTCTGACAGTTGGTGAGTTACTCTTTTCAACACAAGTGGGGAGTAGACACAGTCTTTTCTCCACTTTTGCCCTTCTACACAAAGGGGAGAATCAAGGATATTTTTATGCAGAGAAAACATCTGCTTGATCCTGAGTTATCTGTGTGAAAAATCTGGCTGATTCCAGCTTCCCAGGTAATTCAGGCAAAGGTCTGTGCTATAATTTGGGTCTGTGTTATCTAGGCAATTGGCCTAATTCACAACCACAATCTAGATGGGAAGATCTGGCTTCCATGAGATTTTTGTTCACATTTTGGTTGTTTTTAGAATAAGACAATGATAGATTTGTTGTAGGAAATATGAAGTCATTCCCCCAAACTGTTTCCAACTGTCACTCCATCTGGCTGGCACTTTGACATTCTCGATCTGGAAAAGTCCAGGGTGAAAAATGGCAGAACTTTATTTTAGCTCCAGAGTGCTATGACTCCCTTAGAACAGTGCTTTGGAAAGGGGGTATTGCAAAATCTCTGACTAACACATTTTTTTTCAGATGTGTTATGTAAAAAGGCTCAGAGGCAAAAGACGAGAAGACAAACAAAGACTGAGTGCGTGTGCCAACACTTCGGAGTTCAGGTGTGATGCCCTGAGATGGTATCCCTAACTACCTAAGATATGTTGTAAATGAACAACTCCTGGCAAGACTATTTTCCACCAAGATATCAACAAAAAATGAACGTAAAGTTAGTCTCATCACCAGTTGGCATATTATGCACCTGTTTGGAAAGGAAAGAGGGTCTTGAAAATTTTGTTCTCCAATTTCACATCTCTTGACCTTTTCAACTGCTAACTCCATGGTGCACACACTGGTGGCTAATGGTTAGCACAGCAAAATAAGAAATACTAATCTGGTCATGTTGTTGTTTTGCTGTTGTGATTATTATCCCTCAGTTCTTACCAAAATAAGTGCACCCAATATGCTTAGACCTATGCCGAGTAAGATGAAATAAAGAATCGATTCAATTATTTGGACCATCTTTTAAAAGATATTTTTGCCCTAATTTTCTGGACATTTAAGACAAAATTTTTTATGTGTATATTCATTTTGGCTTGGATGAGTATCTCCATTTCTAACCTTGCTTTTCTATTGTATATTTTTTATATGTGCTAATGTTACAGTGGTTACATTTCCTTATGTTGAAAAGATGTTATATTCTACTAAGGTCATATTAATATCCTTTTCTTCATTAATCTATCACACAGATTTCTTTGTAAAATGTCTTTACACAAAAACAATCCAAAGGGCAAACGAAGCAGTGTAAAATCCCTGACAATGAGTTCATAAGCATTTAAATAATGCAAGAGAACATCTGTCTAAAAGGACCCAATTAAATAGTTGATTTAGCAGTCTCTCCATCTATGAAATTTAATTATCTTACACTGTTGCCTTTTTCCCCTTTTGTAAAAAAAAGTGTTCCTGAAAGCTCTTTACAGTATTTGGAATTAAAAAAATAGACCATTTTTGGCATCAGATTGATAACAAAGCAATAAAATTTAGCTAAGAATTATATAACTAATTCTGAGCACACCATGAAGCTTTCAGCATATATGTCTTCCTGTCTCTGCCCTAAACCCATCTATCATCTACATATGGTTGTCTTCATTAGAATTATTTTTTTTTCTCAGAGGCTCATTAAATCATGCAGCTGGCAGGGCAGCATTCTGCCAAACAGGGAATGGAGTTGAGGAGGAACCTCCTGACCCCACTGCCTAGCCTTGCACAGGGAATGTCAGAGCCATGAGGCACCCTCATGTTTCTGCAGAAAAATGGATTTCCTTTGGAAGGGACCAGATCTGGAAGTTAACCAGAAAGAGGCACTGAAGCTTGGATGAGGTTATAAGTCCTCATGGCATAAGGATTAGGTTAAATCCCTAATGCAGCTCAGTGCTGCATTCACCTGTTTTGTGTTACATACTTAGACACGCAAATAAACAGGTTCATAGCACTTAAAAAATCGCTAGGGAAGTTAACTTCATCAGTCTTCTGTTTGACTGCTTTCTCCTAGACTTTTTACCAGTGACTTTGTACCTGTACCCATTTTCCTCCCTCTCTCCCTCCTTCCCTTCTTCTCTTCTTCCTTCCTTCCTTCCTTCCTTCCTTCCTTCCTTCCTTCCTTCCTTCCTTCCTTCCTTCCTTCCTTCCTTCCTTCCTTCCTCCCTCCCTTTCTTTCTTTCTTTCTTTTCTTTCTTTCTTTTCTTTCTTTCTTCTTCTTTCTTTTCTTTCTTTCTTCTTTCTTTCTTTCTTCCTTTCTTCTTCCTGCCTTTCTTTCCTTCCGCCTTCTTTCTTCTTTCTTCCTCCTCCTGTTCTTCTGTTCTCATTCCTTCTTCTTGTTTCTTCGCGCTCCTTTTCTTGTTCTCTCTCTCATCTTTCTTTCCCTCCTTCCTTCCTTCTTTCTGTCTGTCTGTCTTCTTCCTTCTTCTTTTTTCTTTCCTCTTCATCCTTTCTTCTTTTGTTTTTTTCTTTCCTCTTTCTGCTTTCTTTCCCATTCCTTTCTTCTTGGTTCTTCTCTCCTTTTCTTGTTTTTCTCTCTCTCTCTCTTTCTTTCTTTCCTCCTCCCTCCTCTCTCTCTCTCTCTCTCTCTCTCTCTCTCTCTCTCTCTCTCTCTCTCTCTTTCTCTTGTTATATAAAAAATTCAGCTTTCAACTATGTACTACAATTTGACAAGGTGGATGCTATCATTAATCACAAATTCACAATAATGTAAATCACAAATATGTCTTTTTACAAAGAATGTATCCTAACATGCCCCCACAAAGCATATTTTTAAAAATATGCCACTTTTAATCACATAGAAAAAATTATAGCACCTGTATTGGCATCGAAGAAAACAAATTCATTTAGGATGTGTGAAGTCCACAAGTCATAAAATCTGTTTTCCCAACTTACCTAATTGGAGACCTAAGTATACAATTTTAAGAGAAAATTATCAACTCTGAGAAGGTTACTTTTTCACCTAGACATGCTGCTAATAATATTATTTTGTAACTCTTTACATTTAAATTGAAATATTTTCGTGACTGTTCTGTCCTAATTGTAATTAGTTCTTGTTAACCCTTTGGCCCTCAGGCAGGAGAGGGGGCAGTTCCCACCTACCTTGCTCATTCTTCCTTTATCACAGTATTGGGACTGGTTGCCAGAAGAATGACTAGCAGCTAGGTTCAGCCTGTACTCATGTGGCAGCTCAAAGAAATCAAGAAATGGATATTCTTACCCTATTTTACCTTACATGAGTATGCAAAGGGGCAAGAGCTGAAAGAAACAATTTTTGAAACAAGGCTTATGGTAACTCTGTCCCAGCAGTTCCCCAGCCATATCTTCTTTAGCATCTGCTGAACAGTGGTACACAAATGGAGGAGGAGAGCTAGCGATCCTACCCCACACTCCTAATGGCAATAGTCATAGAAATGGAATATTGAAAGACAAAATTGCTCTAGAACCTGTGTGCTTTTTAGAGAATACTATAACCAACCAAAAAATTATTCAGTTGGTTTGAGATGTATGAACCCTAAAATCTTAAGCCTGAAAGAGATTTGAGAGATTATCATATGTATGCTGCCCCAACTCTGTAGATTTTACCAAGACTGTCCTTTGCTTTAAAAGATGCTGATGGGATCCATTGACTCACAACCCTTTCATCAATAAATATTCTTTGATGTATAACCTATATCTTTCTTATTGTAGTTCAAGCCAGTTAATTTTTTGTTTGTCCTCAAATGAAGAGGCATTAGATGATGCTCTGGAGCACTGGACCTAGAGTTGTGAATAAAATACCTGAGTTCAAATCTGGACTCACATTACTAGTTGTGTGACCTTGGCAAATCACTTAACCTTTGTTTGTGTCAATTAAGAGTAAATATTAGTACCTCCTTTGTAGTCATATGAAAAAATACTCTAATTTAAAATTGAAATGCAAAATAAAACAATATTCAGATATCATTTTATACCTACCAGATTGAGTAAAATGATTGAAGGAGAAAGTGACAAATGTTGGAGGGTATGTGGAAAAATTGGTACGTGAATCCATTGTTGGTGGAATTGTGAACTGATCCAACCATTTTGGAGGGCAATATGGAATTATGCCCAAAGAGTTATTAAACTACTTATACCCTTTGACCCAGCAATATGACTAATAAGTCTATTTCCCAAGATGACAAGGGAAAAAGGAAAAGAACCTATATGTTCTAAAATGTTTATGGTAGTTTTCTTTGTGGTGGCAAAGAATTGGAAATGTACAGGAATGCTGTCAATTGGGGAATGGCTGAATAAGTTGTGCTGTATGATTGTGATGGAATACTACTCTGCTATAAGAAATGATGAGCTCAGTGATCTTAGAAAAAACATGGAAAGACTTGCATGAAATAATGAAGAGCAAAATGAGCAGAAATACAGTAACAGCAGTATTGTTTTAGGAGCAACTTTGAGCAAATAAGTTATTTGGACTCTTATAAATACTCAAACTAACTATAAAGGACCTATGAAGAAAGAGTCTATTTGCATTCAGAGAAAGAACTGATAAATAGAAATATGTATAGAATAATTTTACAAAAAAATACATGTGTGTGTGTGTGTGTGTGTGTGTGTGTGTGTATGTGTGTGTGTAATGGTAGCCATCTCTACGGCAAGGTGGGGAAAGGGTAGAAAAAAGGAGAAAAAGATAAAAGAAATTTACACGATAATTTTGTTGTATATTTGAAAGGAATAGCAAGTTGTGTATACTAGGTTTGCAGTTTCATGTACAATCATCTTTTTTTTAATTGTACCATGTTATGGAAATGCTTGGTTTGTTCCATAAATATGCATTAATGTAATAAAACAAATAAAAAAGAAAAATAATAGTACCCAAGGTTGTTGTGAGGATCAAATAAAATATTATTTATAAAATGCTTTGCACAATGCCTGGCACATAGTAGGCACTTAATAAAACTTTGTTTCTTTCATATATATGTTTATATACCTATATACCACATAGATATGTGTGTATCTCCATGCATATATACACACATATATACATATACACATATATATACATATACATGTATATGAAAAAAGACATAGTTACACACGTACAGAGAGGGAGGGAGTGAGGAAGAGAGAAAGAGAGAGAGAGGTAGAGGGAGGGAGAGAGGTTGAAGTAATCTTATCTCACTATTACAGGGAAAGCAAATGAAGTTGATGGAGAAGCAACTAGTCCTAACTTACCATTGGGCCTAAAGTGGAACCAGTTCCTCTTTATTCTTTCTTTTTGTCCAAATCTTTATAGAAAATTCTAATTGAGAGGGGAGTACATTCTTTTTCAGGCTTAGTGTTAATCAGAATCTTTTTTCCTGGCCAACAAAAGTCACAGTGCAATGGGAAGATGGCTGGATTTGGAGTGAGAGGATCTGGATTTGAATTGCACTCAAGTTATTTCATGTTTCTGGCCCTCGCACTTGGTTTTTATCATTTGTAAAATGAAGGAGCTCAAATAAATGACCTAAATTCCCTTCCAATTTTAAAACTTTGATCTATTTTTATTTCCTTCTTCACTACATCAACGTGCTTAAACATGTATTCATCAGTAAGGCAGGTAATTGCACCTATGTCAGTGAATAATTGGATATGATGATGGGCTTACTAGAGGAAATATTGACTCTGGAACTTCAAGAGTCTATGATTTTATTGATGTGCCTTATTCACTGACTGAAGAATTGAGACCTCTACAATGTACTAAATAGTTTTTGAGCATTATTGTGTTAAAATTGTGTCAACTTGAGTCCAACCTGGTGATGAGTTTCTCTGAACTTAATCACGTAGACACAGGGACAACAAATGTGCTGGAAATTACAGTGAAGTAAAATTCTTGGGGAAGAGATCTGACTTGCTGGACTTAGGATGCTCAGTCTCCCAAGCTTAGCCTCCTTGACATTTGGAATGGGGTTTTTTGGGTAGAATAACTCAGAATAAAGGGGAAACAGGAAGTCAAGAAAATGCTAGGACATGAGGATGCGATCTTAAGAAGCTGAGGAAATACCATGCTAGACTGGATTGAGAAATATTATAATACGAGACCAAATCACTATACGTTGTTTATTCAAAGAATGCAGGGAAGATGATGCTGAATATTCGTCCCCTCTTCCTCTTCTTCCATACGATTTTGTTTGAAAAATTTAATAAATTATTAAATTTATATTTTTACTTTTAAAAATCACAACAAGATAAAGTTCTCATTTTCTGAGAGGTCTTCTTAGAAGAAACACACAAAGTTCATATAAGCTTAATACAAGAAAATAACATTTTCTTAACCACTTTCCAATTTGATTTTGAGCAAATCACTTAATTTCCCTGGGTCTCAGTTTGCTCACCTATAAAATGAAAGGATTAATCTATCTCAGTGGCATCAAACTCAATTATGAAGGGGGTCACTATACTGTACATAAAGAACCCCAAAGGTTACACTTTGACTTAGAAAACCATGCATTAACATGATCTATGTCTTACTGTGGGCAGCTAGGTGGCATAGTGGCTAGAGTGCCAGGCCTGGAGTCAGGAAGATTCATTTTCATGATTTCAAATCTCAGACACTTCCTAGCTGTGTGACCCTGGGCAAGTCATTTAACTCTGTATGCCTTAATGCTTACCTGCAAAATGAGCTGGAGAAGGAAATGCTAAACCACTCTATTATCTCTGTCAAGAAAACCCCAAATGGGGTCACAAAGAGTTAGACATGACTGAAATGACTGAAGAACAACTGCTTTATCATACTTTTATTGATTTTATTAAATATTTCCCAATTACATTTCAATCTAGTTTGGTGGCAGTGCCTCCAGCATTTGCCACTTTTGACCTAAATGACCTCTCATCTCTTTAGGAAAAAATTCCGTAATTATAATTACATAACATTCAGCTTGGATTTTTTATTGTCATGATCATTACATATTTTGCCTTTTAAATTCTGCTTACTTCACTCTACCAGTTCTGGACTCTTCACGCACATAATTTCTTATTATAGAATAATTTTTAAATTATATTTATGTACCACAATTCTTCAACTGACATTTACTCTCTTTTTAGTTCTTTACTACCTCAAAAAAATTGCTGCCACCATATTTTTGAACAAGATTTTTGTAGAAATACATTAAATATAGTCTGTGATGACCTTAGTTAAACGAACTGAAAAGGAGACAAGTGGTAGGATAAAAGGCTAGGCAACATGTTTAGGAGAAGCTTGTAGTTAATAATACCCAAAGCTCCACAGGTCAAGGAAGGTAAAGATTGAGAAAATCCATTAAATTTAGCAGTTGAGAGCTGATTGGTAACATCGAAGAAAGCAATTTCGGTCAAGTGGTAGGACCAGAGTTCAGAATGAGAGAGATTAAAAAGTGAGTGTGTGATAGGGAAGTATAGACAAATATAATATATACTTTCTAAGAGTTTAGCAATGAGAGGGAGGAGAGAGATTTAACGGTAGCATTGGGTGATGGTAGGATCAAGTTCACTTTTGGGGGGGAGTGGGTTGGGGGAGAGGATGGTAGAGATGGGCATATTTGTAGGCAGCCTGGAAGGTGGCAGTGGATAGGCAGAGAATGAAGATGAGAGACAAACAAAGGAAATAATGGATAAGCAAGCTTTTAGAGGGAGCAGGAGGGGATTGAGGGTGTGGGTAGAGAGAAGTTGGCATTAGCATGGAGAAGGGTCACACATTCCTCAGAAAAAGAGCAAAAAAGAGGACAGTAAAGATATAGAGGAATTTGGGGATATGGGATGGGAAAGAAGATGGAGTTTATGGTACATAGTGTTAAATGTCTGGAGTCATGGACATCTTTTATAGGATATGTATAAGACATTGGGGGCTAAGGGAGGGAAAAGAATGTTTGGAATGGAATAGTCACTGAGGGTTGTGAGATAATCAAGAATGAATAAAAGTTTCTGCATGCAGCAGCAAGCGTTTACTTGAGATTAGATGGTGGGAATTTCTAGTGGACCCAGTCAACATAGTGATATGACTTCTTCCAGGAGTGTTCAGTGGCTTGGCAATACAAATATGGAAGGTGGATGGTGGGTGTTATCCAGTTCTGACTATTGATATGAATTGGAGAGGGGAGGGGGACAGGAGGGCAGAGGAGTCAAGCATTGAGAACAGGGTATAGTTGAACTGGTCAAGATTATTGTAAAAGAGGCAATTCCATTGTAGCATCCGTATGAGTGATGAGACAGATAGGACTTTCAATCCTTTGCTAAGGGAGACAGACAGACAGACAGATAGATAGAGGAGACAGAAAGAAATAGATATAGAGATGTATCTATCCATATCTGCACATCTATATATACTATACTATCTATATGTATGGTATCTATCACCTATCTATCTATCTATCTATCTATCTATCTATCTATCTATCTATCTATCATCTATCTATCTTCATGTTCCTTTTTCCACACCATGGTGAAGTGCTAGGTCAAATAGATCATTCTGTGAGCCAGAAAAGGCATTCATTGAATAGACCTTAAAAAAAATTCAGTCCTATGGCAACTTTCTCTTACAGTTTGCTGAGTGCATTTGGATTATTCAAGCCTCTCCCTTAGACTTCCTGTGAGAGGGGGTGGGGCTCCCCTTCCCACCCTTGCTGCTATGATTATAGCTCCTACATGATAGCCAGGACATGTGATTATTTCAGTAAACCTGAGCCTGGATCACAAGGCTCATCTAGGCTGCCTCTCTGCTTTTGCCCTTCTTTTCCTGAGCAGAGGTGACCAAGAGGTGATCTTTGGACTGACGTTTCTAGCCTCAAAGGCAAGTTCAAGAGGTTGGGAGTTCCCAGGTTCTTCGGTCAGTCTGAGCTGCAAGCCGGGGAGGCTCTCTCTCAGAGTAATATTAGGCTTCTCAGAGCAGATGAACACTGCCAGGAGGACGAGCCAGAGTCATGCCTTTGCTTGCCAGAAGATATGTACCTAGAGGGAGTTGTTTGGGTAGAGCTGAGGTGAAGGCGAAAGCACTGTGCAGTGGCCCCAGAAAATGTTTAATGTTTGGATTGTTTTTAGTGCCTGCCTCCTGGGAGAATACAAGAGAAGTTACGATTTACTATTTCATCTTTGAAGTCTTTCTCAATAAGTGCTTTACGTATTAAGCATTTCTTCTCTGGTAAAAGAAATAAATAACTGTCCTATACCCCATCTGCATCGTACATCATGTACCTTTGTGCTGTCTTTGGGGAAACTTAGGTTTAAGCCAAGCCTAAGTGTTAAGTGACTAGGGTCTCTGCGTTGGGATACAGGGAGCTAGAACGAAACACTTAAGAGTTTAAGTCCTTTCCTTAGAAGCCAGGATTCTCCATCATTGAACTGAGTCCATGTGAGTCTAAAGCTAGGGCCCCTTTGAGCTACCCAGCCTCTTGGGCTGGTGCTAGTTTGTTGTTATGTTGTGAGGAAAGGAAAGTGAATCAGAACAGGGGTGATGGACTGAAAGAACAGGGAAGTATGGCAGAAGTTAGAGTCAGGACAAAAATAGATTGAAAAAGGTGATGATGGTGGTGGTGGTGGTGGTTGTCCTTTGCTCTTGAAGAGGATCAAACTAACCTCATTATGTTAGAATCAAGTTACAGTGTGCCTGACTGTAGCTGATCAGACCAATATGAGCTCAGAATGCTCTGCCACAGATTGAGCACAAATAGTCCATGTGAACATTTGCAATGGATTCTTTAAATCTGCACATCTCACATTTCATTTGAGGTATTTCAATTCTGTTTTGCTCATAGAGCATAGTACCTTCTTTGATGCAGGCATGCCATGCTGGGTGATCCTTTGCCAGCACCTCCAATGCCATCAAATTGATTCCAAAGTTCTTCAGAGAGACCTTGTGAATGTCCTTGTATTGCTTCTTCTGACCACCATGTGAGTGTTTGCTTTATTTGAATTCTCCATAAAATAGTCCTTTAAGCAAGTGTACTTTTGGCATTCGAATAATATGGCCATCCCATCAGAGCTGCATTCTCTACAGGAGAATTTGAATGCTTGGCAGTGTAGTTCAAGAAAGGACCTTGGGGTCTGGTAGCTTATCTTGCCAGGTGATCTTCAGAATCTTCCTAAGACAATTCAAATGGAAGAAATTCGGTTTCCTGGCATGGCACTGGTGTTCTGTCCAGGTTTCAATAGGCATACCACAATGAGGTCAACACAGTGGTTCTGTAGACCTTCAGTTTGGTAGGCAGCCTAATACCTCTTCTCTCCCACATTTTCCTTTGGAACCTCCCAAACACTGAGCTAGCTCTGGTGATGTGTGCATCAACCTCATCATCTATGTGGACAGCCCTGGAAAGTATACTGCCAAGGTAAGCGAACTTATCCACAGTATTTAAAACTTCTATTTGCTGTAACTGATGGTTCCATGTATGGATGATAGAGCACCTGTGTTTTCTTGGTGTTAGTTGTTAGGCCAAAATTAGCACAAGCAGCGGAGAATCCATCCATATTTTGTTACATCTCAGCTTTAGAAGCTGCATTAAGTGAACAGTCATCTGTGAACAAAAAATCATGCATCGTCTCTCCCTCCACATTAGTCTTGGCTTGATGGTAAAATGTTGTGTGTCATGTTGTTTAATTCATGCATAAATTGGATTTAAGTGAGGCAGATTTGCATGAAGTCATTGGCCTCACTCTTCCACAGTCATCAGATCAAGAATCAAGATCAGAATCAAGATGACTGGTGATGGTTCAGGATGCAGGGCATGACCTTGGTGTCTTCAACGTCTGACCAAACTCTAAGGGCTCCGCAGTGCCTGCTTCAGCCATCTTCATGACCATTGGAAGAAATTGTTCTCATCCACCCATTCCACCAGGGGAAGTCTTCATGTGCTTGAGGTAGATTCCCACCCCCACAACTCACGGAAGGGTTTGAGACCCCTTGGTTACCCTTAACCTGGTTTAGCCCATCTGCCAAAATGGTTTAATGGGGCATGACCACTGTACATGCTATAGCTTCCTGGAGCCACAGGTGAGATTTGGGTGGATCAGGTAGACACCAAAGGTGGAAAGCCACCCTGAAAAGGGCTCAGCATCCCTCACACCAGAGAATATACCCTACACCCCTTTAAGAATACAGGTAGAGAAAGAGATGCAAGGATGGAAAGCTGAGATTAAAGAGGTTAATTCAAAATTGAAAATCAAGAAACATAACAGAAGTTTTTACACAATACTAAAACTATTGATACTCTGTCTGAACTCATTCCTCAATGTGTAGAATTCCTCCTAGTGATTCTGACACTCAGTGGCCAGTGTATGAACTTTGTTCCCCTGCCTAAACTCATTGCTCCTTCACACTCATCCACCTTGACCCCACCACCCCAATGTTCTACTCTATAGGAGTCCTCTTGAATTGCTAATCATTCTGCTGTGCCTCTTGGACTACTTACGCTATAATTAACAAACTTCCTTCAATCTTCTCTTCCTTTTTTCTTCCACTTTCTGGCCCTTGCTGAAATATTGCTTCTTTCTGATGACATCACTTCCCTTGAGAGAATACCCTTTCCAGTGCTGGTTATATTTGCTCTAATATCCTCTGACTCATTGGTCCTAGAGGTTGAGTCCAAATACTCCTTGTTACCTGTCGCCATTTCCAATTCTCCCTCTACCACTTTCACAAAGCAACCTCTCAACTTTTGAATTTTCAAATTTATTCACCCAATCCAAATTCTGGTGGCTTTTATTTATTGACCCCCAAGACTTTCTCCTCCTTCCCACCATAATTCAGTATGTGACTTACAGACATTCTATTCTGCTTACTTCCTCCTCTCATACTAGGAGACTTCTACATATATATATATATATTGATGCTCCCTCAAATACCCTAACTTCCCATTTCCTCAGCCTATTGAGTTTCTGTGACCTCTTCCTGCACCACACCCTAGATACACACAGAGGTTGTCATACCCTTGATTTTTTTTTCAATCCTCCACATCACTTCCTTGTTAATGAACTCCCAAGATGCCTTTATCTAGCATAATTCCTATGTTTGATAGACGCTAACCCTATTTTTTATTCTCATCATTAATTCCATTCTCTCTACTCACAGTTATATCCTAGGCCATCACTTCTGTACTCAATACATTCTTCTCCCTTAAGTGGCTATGCTCCCTGTCAATCAACTTAAATATGCACTCTCTCTACTTTCAAATTCTTTGCGCTCTAATTGTGTTTCACCAAACCCCAGCCCTCGGTTACTCCCATCATCCACCAACTTTGCCCCTATTAACATGCTATTGAATAACATTGAAGGAAATTTTAAAACTATGCAAAATTGAGTCAACTACAAATTTTTGTTACCTATTCTTGACTGGGCCCTCACTGCAACAAGGAAATCATTCTATTACTCTCTAAACTAGGTGATTTACTCTCCTGTTCTCCACAGAGGATGACCAAGCCTTGTTGTTCCAAACCTTGCTCAACTCTCCTCAAGCTGACCATGGCATCTCCTTATCTATATTCTCAGCTAAAGACATTTAAGAGCCTCATAATTCCTTGTCCCACCCCCTTAAAATATTTTTCCTCACTCCATCCTTTTTTCCCACTTCATTCTGTTAAAGTCTTAAGTTCTACTAATCAAAGAGTAATTTAGTTTAAGAAAACCATCTTCTCTTAATTACAAATACAAGTACCTATGAGAAGGTTCAAATTCAGGTGAATCTGTTCAATTAGAACTTTTTAACTAACAAGTAGGTGAGGTCAGCTGTACTGAGAAGCAAGAAATTTGCACGGGCCAGAAGATAGATATAAATTTTGGTGTGTGAATAATTGGGAGAGTAGAAAAGGATTGGGTAGGGAGCTGAAGTGGAATGGTATCCTTAGCACCTCAAGAGTGGTCTGATAACATGGTGGCTTGGGGAGAGAGGCTATGAAAATTTGGGAAAAGGACGCAGAAAGAGAGGTGAAAGGGTATCGAAGGGTATCAACTACTTATTTTAGAATTTGTCTAAGGCCAGGTATATACCTAGGAAAGAGAAAAAACAATGACTTTTTTTTGCTCAATGAAAAGCTTGCTCCCAAGATCCAGTACTCAATCTAGGAATTTTAATATTTCAGCTGAGCTAATTTATAACTTAAATATGATTTAGTGTGCCAGCCTGGAAACTTCACATGTCATAATATTGCTGCTGTGGAAAATTGTATTCTGAGTTCCAAATATTTGACTTCCAATAACTTTTTAAACAATTAAGTTCTTGTCTGTCTTATGAAAATAAATAATATACAGAATTACCCTAATTTGGGCAACACGGATGTTCCTGAAAGTTGTTTGTAGATCAATTTTGAATAAATTGAATCTTTTCCAAACCTAAAGAGGGCCTCTTCAAAACACAATTTCCGTTTCCAACATGAATTGCCTTTAATTCATTTGAAGTGTAGATTGTCAGATTTTCTTGAAGTGGGGTCACTCATACATTAATAATATGACTAGGATTGTCTTAGGAGATTGTGTAAGTGAATTTTCAGGTGGGGAAATGGAATTGTGTAAGTTAAATTTGTCTAAAGTAAAAAAATATCCCACAGTTTTTATTATGCTTAAGGCATAAAGAAAAGAGCCCAACCTAATGTAATGTGGTATGGGGTAAAAAATGCTGAATTTGGAATTAGATCTGAATTCTAGTCTTGGCTATGCCACTGACTAGCTGTGTGACTTTACTTTAAAAGGTCTGTTTCTTTGTCTGTAAAATAAGTGTATTAGATAAATTACTCAGATAAAATGATTAATGTGAAGAATTCAGAGAATTAGAGAATAATCTGATGCACAATAAAGTAAGCAGAACCAGGAAAATTATATAGATACAATAACTACAACAACATATAGGGACTGTGTTCTGGCTCTCTCTCTCCTAAATCCAAGCTGCTGTATCAAACATGTCAAGGTTCTAGGGTATGCTGGGGGATTTTGTGTGGAGTCTTTTTTTCTCTCAATTACCATGGGCTTTAGACCCAGCCAATACTCTTTCCCACCCCCATTGTTAGAAGGCAAGTGCTAACATTTCAATTCCATTTAACCACTTAACACTGGTTGGCTTTTACAAAGACAGACGATAAGTAAACATTTCTCCCTACCCCTAACACACATACAGAGTCACACACACACACACACACACACACACACACACACACACACACACACACACACGTCTTGGGGCATACTCCTCTCTAAATACTTCAATCTCTGGGAAGAAGTAGTCTTAACACTTAACTCAGTTCCTGCACAACATTAGTTCCACAAAGTTCATGTACAAAGATTGCACCTTTGCAGAATATGAATCCTTGCCACAGCTGGGCTGGCATCCTATGATTAACCCCCAGAGGTCACTCCTTGCTCCTTAGAACACTTACGCTGCAATGGCTTTGACTCCCTGCTGTACTCTGACTCCAAGATTCCTCTGACTCAGTCTCATGACTTTTTGAAATTTCTGAGGTTGGAGACTCTACTGCCTTCACCCAAAATGGAAAAAGAACAAATGAAAAAGGCCAAGGACCAAAGCCTTCTCAGGACACATGGCTTCAGAAGGGAGAATGTCCAAAGACCTTTACCCTTACAGCAATGTATCTCACCAGATGCTATGATTGAATGAATCGACAAAGTCCCCCAAGGACAATTGGGCAAAAGATTAAGACCAAAAGACTGATATATTTGTGTGTAAAAGTATATACATAAATATATATGCATATATATACATATGTATGACTAATCTTTTTGTTCACTTTAGTTGAAAGATTCTGAGGACTTTTTGAATGCTTCCATGGCAAGCCAAATAGCCTCTTTTTCACATGTGGTTAGCCAACCAGAACAAGTTAAGGAAAACCCTTGAATATTCCACAGTCTCACCAGCTTCCTTTAAACATCATCCCAACTTCTCTGGAAGCAGACTCTCCAGCTTCTCCCCATGAAGAAGCTATATCAGTTAAGCAAACTGATGGTGTCTGCCATTGCACCAGACCCTGCTTACCCATTTAAACAAACAAGGGTGGAGTCAAGATGGCAGAGTAAAAGTAGGCACTTGCTTGAGCTCTTCCCCAAACAAATTTAAACAAACAAAAAATTAAACATTATGTAATTATAATGGCCCAGAAAAGAGTTGAAGAAACATGCCATTCTCGCATCATCGAAGTAGTGAGGGACTATAGGAGTGAAATATTCTATATGCTCTTGACCTACTCATTTTATTTGTTGGATTTGCTAAACTGATGTTTTTTCTTTATTTAAAAGTCTTTGTTAAAAAAATCTTTGTTACAAGAGATAGTTTAGTTCTAGGAGGGAGGGGATATTTCAAAATGAAGGTGGTAAGAAAACAAAAGGCCTACTTTAAAAAAAAGTCACTTAGAGTTAGAAGAGAGAATAACTAAAGTCCCTTTTAACTCCAAAATTGTATCTAGATGCACAAAAATGTCATCCCCACTTAGCTCTATAGAAGGTTTTTGCCTGGATTGCCAGGCAATTGGTATCCATTTTTCCATTTGTTTTGCTGATATGAAAGTGACCAGAGAGGTAAAGAGAGCATTATCCACCCACTTTGTTGTTGGCAGGACATTGGTTAGGAGTTAGCCCTGCACTCTGGGTACACTCTGTATCCTAGAATTCTCTCCAGACAACATATGAGTAGCACATGGAGGTGATGGTTCCTCCCAACCCCAATTCCTTGCACCGAGCATCCTTATATTGTGCTCCCACAGATAGGCCACTTTTCAATGCATTACAGTAAGATAACCGAGTAAATCTGGTGTTACATAGATTCTAATTCCTATTTCAGTGACCAGCTCAAACATTATTGACCTATTTGATACACATGCTATTTGGGCTTCACTTCGCATCCATTTCAGCTTAGGAATTTGGAAGCAAAGGTTTGTTACATGTAGATGAACACTGGATGCCAGCTATCTGTCAAGCATACCAAGTATTCAGCCAGCTACTGCATTAGGTTTTGGTTTAAAGCCACTCTAAATGATTTATTGTTTTTAAATTATTTACATGGCATTATTCTTTTCTTGTAAAATGCAAAAGTGCTGTCAGTAATATCTCTGCAGCTCTGTTATGAATGTTACTACAAGTAAATCAGGGCAATTAAGGGCTTCATGTTACAAATACTGGCACGTCCTATACCAGCTACCATTTCACTGATGATAATAAAACTTGCATGATTTCCTTACATTATATTCACTGCATTTTCCCACCCCCTGCTCACAGTAATTACTTGGGGCATGATCTCATAGTCACTGCAAGCAGAACTCTTACTGAACCCAACAGTGAATATTACAGGTGTTTAGTGGTGATGAGGACAGAGTGAAGGAGAGAGAGAGTTCCTGACATTGCTTTAGGGATATATGATATCTTGGCAGGTGAGGAAAAAAAGAAATATTCTCCACTGTTCCTAAATATATCTAGAACAAATTGTAATTATATATTACCAAAATAAACCCTACATTCTGGATTTTGATAGTATTGATCCCAAGAATTTTCTTTGAGAATCTTTAAATTAAAGTGAACAAAGAGATTAGTCATATATATGTGTGTGTATATATATATATATATACACATATGTATATGCATATACTCAAGTACATTGAGTATATGTATATATAGAGAGTATATGTATACTTATATGTACACATATATACATGTATAGTTATAATTACATATTATATATTATGTATACATTATATCTAAGTATATATTAAATATAATAAAATATATATATTTTATACACATATACACAATTATGTATGCATATCTATATTATCCTGGGTTTGACATGAAAAAAACAGACAAAAATGCCATGCTATTCTTCAAGGTTTAGGATGGCACCCAGTATACAAATAGGCCATGGGTACCACCATAAGACTTGGAGATAATTAAAAGAAGATAAATATAAAGTCAGCCGAGACTTGGGTGGTACCATACCCAATCAGTTGTTTTGTCATGTTGGCTTCAAATACCTAGGAAGGCCTAATGATCAACTAATTATTTGATAATATTGGGGAAAGGTGGATCAGGGAGAACACTTTGCAAGCACAGAAACTACAATGTTATATATGTAAGATATATGTGTGTATGTATATATACATATATATATATATATACAGATAGATATGTAATATACACGCATGGGTGTATATATATGCATGTATGTATACATACATGCATGCAAACATACCTACATATATATGTATGAGGCTTATGGTTGTTGTGGCTATATGTGATCTGAAATCTGACACAATTTGCAGAAAGAGAAAAGAGGCCTGAACTGTCATTACTAGCACACCTTGCTTGGAGGGGTGGGGATAGGGGAGAAGGGCCAGGCAAGTTCCAGGACTGATCAAGTTTGGGTGATACCCCAGAAGGGTATTGTGTTGGGATTATGTTTATGTACCATAACTCCAGATACCTGTAGTCTAGAGGCACAAATCTGGATTTCAGAACCTCAGCCACTACCTTGATTACTCTCAAAAGGGAGATAATTCTGAGCTTATACTCATTGGCTTAGCCCCTTTCTACAAAATGCTGATTACACCAAAGATTGTCATGAATAATGAATCGTCTTCTTTATTAATGGAACCAGCAGACAGAAATTGGAGTATCTGTACAGGTTAGAATATTTCAAAAAAGTAAAGAAAAGTGAATGAGCTTTACAGATCCCTTCCACCAAGGGGAGTCCACTCTCTTAGGGTGGCTGGCACCAGAAGTCAAAAGATATGATTGGGGATGGCTCCCCTACATGTCTATAGTCTTGGAAGTTCATGACTTGCCCCTTGAGACAAGGTCTTTTTTCACAGTGCCATCCAGAAATCTCTCATGTGCAGGCAAACAGCATTTCTCTCACTTCTTTCTGCCATTCAGGAGTTACATCTCCCTTTGAGTACAGCATGAATTAGAGAGTTGACAAAATGAATATAAGGCTTTAGTGGAAATAGGGTTAGAGGTCACTGCCAAAGAGAAATGAAATCCATGGTGAGAAAGGGAGGCACCTTAATTCTCCTGGCAAGTAAGCCAATTTTGTTGAACTTCTCTAGGCAAGGCCTTGTTATGCATAGACACGTTCTAAGTCTGAGAAATAATTTTAAATTTTTATAGTACTTTCCAATATCCAAAGTTCTTTTGATATGTTATCTCATTTAATCCTTGCAACAATTTTGCGAAGTGCAGTACAGGTCTTAATATGCCCATTTTATAGATGAGAAAAAAAACCCTGAGGTTCAAACAAGTTATGATTTGCCTAATTCCACAGAGATAATAAATGCCAGAACTGGACCCAGATCACCTAACAAAGTCCTACGAATTTTATTTGAATGGGTAAAATACAGAAACCCAAGAAGAATGTGGTAAGGAGATTTTCTTCCATCCTTCCTTCCTTCCTTCCTTGCTTCCTTCCTTCTTTCCTTCCCCTTCTTTCCTTCCTTCCTTTCTTGCTCTTAGGTTTTTGGTTTTTAATTTCTGAGGCATCGAGGGAAGAAAACATTCTGGTTGTATGTCCTATCACCTATGAAATGTAGTATAATGAAATGATGAAGAAATAAGAGAAGCATGGGAAGACATATGAAGTGATAAAGAGTGAAATAAGCAGAAACAAGAAAATAATGTATACAATTACTACAACAGTATAAATGGAAAGCACAGCAACACAATGAAAAAATGAAATGGAGTATTGTGCAATTATAAAAAATCCCATCTTCCCTCTGAGGAAGAGATGAGAAAATGTAACTCCTTTCTTTCCTGGCGGAGGTGAGACACTATGGACGTGGAACACCAAATTTGAGTGTGGAACATCAAATTTACTGTTAAACCTTAGTTGATATATTGATTGATTTGGTTAAATTTCCTTTTGTTTTCTTTGTTTTTATTCTTTACTACCAAGTGTAGTTCTTTGAGTAGGGGAAGCAAAAAGGACATATTTAGAAAAGAAAATTATATAAAAACAAAAGAAATGGATAAAAATCAAAGTGTCATGATATCAAAGCACTAGAGTTTAATTTAGTTAGGTGCTTAAATCTTTGGGCTTTGAAGTTTACAATCCCTACTATTTGCAATGCCAAGAGGCCTCCAGTCTTTCGTAGAACCTTGTTCTAAAAAGCCTACAAATCATTAAAAAAAATACACTATCCACATACCGGGGCCTGAAACTGATAGAATCTCAAATCCTCAGTTGCTAAGGATACTCTAATCCAAGATATTATATCCACTTCCTTTGGATCCAAGAGGATTTAGATGATATTTGCTAAAGTGAACACATTTTCTTAAATATTACTATTTCTTCCTTATTCCTACTCCTTAACTCTTTCCTCCATAGTAAGTGATATGAACTTGGATTAATATATAAACAGTTTCAACAAAGTAGAAGAAAAGTCCATTGTAAAGAGTTTGGCCTAATTAACACAAAAGATTACATCAATCTCTGCGGTAGGTTTACTCATTTTTAATTATATCCATTTTTAGACCAGTAGTAACTTATGAAAATGCTGGAATGTGTTGAGTAATCCACAGAGTAGACTGACTCACAGTCTCAGAAGAAAGATTCCCAGTGTGCCCTAATTGGTGTGACTATAGACTTGCATCATTGGTTACCCACAAGTTGAGCTTCAGTACCAAATGCACCAAAAGTTCGTGGTCTGATGAACCCAATAGTAAAAGTGAAGGGTTGTAAAATGGCATTGTATGAACAATCATAACTATGCTTGGTAAAAGATATTCCTAGGGGGTGTATGTGTGTGTGTTTTAAATCAAATCCTTTTTATTTTCCTGTGCATTATTTGAATATGCACTATTTTGCATGACTCAGTTCTCACGAAGTTGGAAAACTGAACGATAGACACCTTGATCAATTCCTACTTCCTCTTCTCCCTCCAGAGAAGTAGGGAAAACAATCTTTACCTAAGTTATGGGTGGGTCTAGACTCTTGACAGTAGAACAAAATTTTGGAAGAAATTCTTTGTGCTCAATTTATGGCATATCACTAGAGAGTTTATGCATGTCTTTTTTATTAGAAAGTCAACATTAGAAATTCGTGCTTAGGACTAGGAGTGCAACTTTCCAAGTCAGAAAATTTTGGGCCTTTCTCATCTTCCCAATGAAATTCAGAATCCTTATTCTGAGGGCCTGATCTCGATAGGTGAACTTCAATTTATCCTGCTTAGAACCAGCACACCATGACACTTTCCGGATAGTACAAAACTGTATCCTCAGGTAGTTTCTCCCTGACCCCCTTCACATAAACTTCTTGAGGGAAGGGACTTGTCTTGCTTGCTTGGATTTGTATCTTCTTTTCTGAGCAGTGTCTGACACAATACCTTTATTTCATTCATTCATTCATTTTGAACCAAATAGTTCCACTATTATAAATATATTACAAGTAATAGAGTGACTTTGAATAACCTTCCCACAAATTTTGGGTGATATTGCATGTATTACTAAAACAATATCTTCCTATCTACATTTACATTGTTGCTTAGCTGTTTTGCTACTTTGTATATTAAGACAAATCTCACAAAAATGTTTTGGCCAATAAAAATATTTCTTGACTTTTTTTTAATGTGGTGCCCCATGGTCTGTCAATGTAGTGCAGAGGAAGAACAGACTTAGGGCAGAAGAAATGGCCAGAATGACAAAGGGAAGACTAGATCACCGTTATTACTCTTGGACATTGTAGCTTAAGGGTAACTGCATTGGTCCAGCCATGTTGTGGTGAAGTATCTATTTTATAGATAAGAAAAAAGGTATAGGTACAGTCTATTGCAATCACTTTGGTACTTGAAGTAAGTTTTATAAGAGGATCACATGAACCAAGAAATGATTAAAACAATAGATTATTGTTTTTATGCATTTAAACTCATTTTAATTTATGCAAAGGAGGGACTAAGTGTTACCATGAGCCATACAGTGACAAGGATAGAGACATGGGGAAACAGTAGTGAAGCAAGAGAGTTTCGGGGCAAAAGTTTCAGTTGGGGGGATGAGGGGCAGGCACAGGGTTAGCTGGGCATTGAGTTTGCTGGTCTTCAGGCTACAAGCAAAGGAGAAAAGGCATTCATTAATAGTTTTAAGAGAGGCTTCTCTCAAACTTGGCTACTATGGCTCCCATGATACTTTCATCAATGCTCCTAGAGAAAAGGTAGGATCTCTGGGTCCTTCATTACCTCCATAGGAGGCTATCTCAGTGTTACAGGAAAAGGCCATGAATTTTAAAGAGGGAAAGCATGGGTATCTCTCTTAGGTCTGCCTGACTGGTTTTTCATTTCTTGTAGTATGCGCAGGAAACTACCAGGAACTATCTGGGGAAGAGATATATCAAACAATTTTAATATCCAGGGAAAACAATGCAAAATTTCCCCCCAGTTCAGTTTGGGGGTAAATGGACATCCTGGAATAAATCTCAACCATAGTGCTAAATTGTGTGGGGCAGAGTAGGATGGGCCTAGAACAGGGAGGAATTCACTTTGGGTTAGACCTCTGAGGGACCTCCATCTCTTTCTTTCTTATTTTAACTCATTAATCTTTCTAGCTAGATGTTAAGCTCAACTATGTCTATGTTGTTGAAATACTAAAAGTGCTAAAAATTCTGTTTACTTTAACAAATACCTGGTTATTCCAACCTTAAGTGTGGCTCCCACCAGTGGAAGTATCCTTGCTATACAAGCATAGGACATGAAAGTTCCTAAAATGTCAGGTTTGGCATATGTTGGAGCAGAGACCCCCCCCCCCCAAGAAACAAACAAACCTAGATCCAAAAAAAATAGGTTTCTTGGATTACCATAGGGGCTCAGAGAAAGTTACTGAATACTCCAACATAACATGGCTGGCAAATGGAGCCAATACTAGACAATCTCTTGGAGAATTGAGAAATATCTCCAGGTTTCTCATTTATAATTAGCGTATTCTGGATATTATTACTTTTTAAAGTTTATTTCTTTATCTTCAGTTACAAGTTCTCTCCTCTTCCACACCCCCTCATCAAACATTGATGTACTAAGAATTATGATGCCTATTACATATGTGAAGTCATACGAAACATATTTGTGCCATTGGCCACATTCTAGGTAAAAAAGAAAAAGAAAAAGAAAGATATGCTTCAATATGCATTCCAAGTCCATCAATTCTCTCTCTGGAGGTGGATAGTATTTTTAATCATGAATTCTTTGGAGTTCTGGTGAATCATTGTATTGATGAAAGTTACTAAGTCTATCAGAGTGGTTTATTTTTACAATATTGCTGTTACCGGGTTCTCCTGGTTCTGTTCACTTCACTCTGAATTAGTTAATACAAGTCTTTCCAGGCTTCTCTGAAACAATTCTCTTCATTATTTTTTTACAGCACAACACTATTCGGTCACATTTATATACCATAACTCCATAACTTGTTCAGCCACTCCCCAGTTGATGGGCATCCCTTGTTTTCAACTCTTTTCCACAATAATGAGAGTTGTTGAGAATATTTTTGTACATCTGGGTCCTTTTCCTTTTCCTTTGGTCTCGTCGGTGTATAGACCTAGTAGTGGTATTGCTGGCTCAATACCTATACATGATTTTATAGCCCTTTGCTCACAGTTCCAAATTCTTCTCCAGAATGGTCAGAGCAGTTCATAGCTCTGCCAACAGAGCTTTAATGTACCTATTTGCCTATCAGTTATTATTACAACATGGCAATGAGGTACAAAGGTAGTAGGTGTAAATCATCATGGTCTTAAAGTAGCAAGATAAACTATTTTTTAAATAATTTTATCCTAAATAATGGGATACTTTCTTAGATGGAAGGAAGGCAACAAGCATTTATTAAGTAATAATAGATACCTGTGCCAGGCTTTATGCTAAGTGATTTGCAAATATTATTTCATTTAATTCTGAAAACAACCCTGGGAGGTAGGTGCTATTATTACTTCCATTTTATATATGAGGAAACTAAGGCAGAGGTGAGGTAGCTTGCCTAGAGTGACATAGACAGTAAGTGTCTGAGGCTGGATTTGAACTCAGGTCTTCCTGATTCTCAGCCCACCATCTTGCTGCCTCTAGGTATAATAATATATTTTGACATTTATTCTCCCTATCTTGTTAGTCTTTCCTTAATAATAAGTTAGATAGTAGTTCCTTAAGGTTATTGGGTGATCATTTATTGCATTACATTACATTACTCCATTATACATTGGAGAAAGTCCAATATTTCCTGCTTGTTCTCTGCTATTTGAGAATTCATAATTCAAGGAAAGACATAGAACTTAAAAAAAGAAAAATCATTGAAGCTTTAGTGAGAATGATGAGGGCATTACTTCTCCCTTAAGGTGAAACCTCACTTACCTCATATGCATGCTTCAATTAACCCTTGAATGAATCACCCTGATACTTGATGAAAATCTGCAGGTGGCCCTGCTTCCCCTTCACAGAAATGGTGTTGACATGCACCTATTTCAGGCTTCCCCCATGCCAGACCAATGATCACAAATGTGAATCCTGTCTGTGTCTTCACGCCCACCTTCACGCCCATGCACAGAACTGTGACCACAGAGCCAGACGCTCACAGGGTGGTCCACTAAGCACACCCTTAGGAGAACAGCCAGAAACTATTTATTGACAGCAGTCCAGCCTTACTGGAATGCTTGCTCTAACTAAACCCGAGGTGCCTTCATAATAATATGGTAACATTGCCAGCCTCCTCAAATGTCCTGGGGGATATTCATTCATGCCAATCACAGCAGCCAAGACAAGAACAGGTCTTCTCAGAAAAAAAAATGTTATAATCCCATACAGATCAACAGCAAGAAGAAGATGCCTCTTTTTCAATCATGCAAGACTGATAGGCAAATAGAAATGAGGTTAAAATGGTTAGAGATATGAGTCCCTCGTCTCTAGCATTCATTTCTTCATTAATGATATCAATGCAACCATTAAACCAAAGCTCAAAGACTTTTCAAAGGGGGCAGGGTGGGAATGTAAATCAGACTAGATTGTCTTAGAGTGGAATCAGGAATCTCAGGGGCGAACACGGAGATGCATAGAAAGTGGCACTAGAAATTACCAGAACAATAATACTGCATCTAGCATGGAATCTGTTTTGGAGTCAGGTGGGGGTGGGGGAATTAGGAAGTACTGAATCAGTGTTCACTCCAGAACCCCTCAAAAAAGAGTGGATTCTGGTCAATTAACATAAACTTTTGGTCAGCTCAATTTGTGTGGGAAAAGATAGCTCATAAGAATGACACAAATGAATGAAAGTATGCCATAAGATAGAAAAAACAGCTTTATTTGCTATGGTTCTATATCCACCAAATGGTCTTCTGACATGCAATTTGGTTTCCTGGCTAAGGCTTTGAACCAGGAAGGGTGTGTAATATGGATAGCTTTCCATTTACAGGAAATTTCTCTGTATTCTTAAGCAAGTTAATACATTTATTAAAGTATGAGTTAGCCTATTAAGTTTAGGTAAAATGATCCATTTTTTTCTAGGATATGATCAGCCTTGAAATGAATTGAGAATTATGGTTCCAAATCACACATGCTGAGAGACCATTGTGAGGTATCAAGCATCACCTCCCGAGGGCTGTTTCCACATCTGTAAAAATAACCAGGTAGTACTAGAAGATCTCCAGCACCAAACCTGTTCTCCTGTGGTCTTTCAAGGTCAGAAAACCTTGATGAGCCAAGGTAGACAGAGGACCACTGAGACTGGCAAAGACATTTCCTCCTAGAGATGCTGTTTAGTCTACAATTCACTTTGTGAGATTGAACACTTATTTCCTTCAATGAACCTTTTCTTCTCTAAACTAAATATGCCCATGTTCTTGAACTTATCCTCATCTGTCATGGACTCAGGGCCCCTCACCATCTTCATTGCCCTCCCATCAACATTTTCCAGCTTATGAGTGTCCTTCCTATACTGTGGTATGGTAGTGGCCCAGACCCCATGGGTGCCATTGTGATGAATCATGATTTTATATGCTTTTAGCAGAAGGCAGCACATTTTCCCAGACTGCTTTATACTGCCTCTTACTTCTAAAAATTAAACTAATCATCTATACTGATTCATATGGATGGTGACTGTCATGAAGGTCTTACTATTTTCCTGTGAACATTTTAATATTCTGGTAACAGCTACATTTAATCCCATGGGTACTATATTCAAGGGAATATAGAGAGATTAGTGAGTTCTTTCAAATTTCAAATGTATAACCTGTGTCAAAATTGAAAGGTAGGTTATGGAATCTCAGGATACTACAAAGAGAAACTGATCATAAAATGAAGCCTAGCCAGGAAAGTGTAGGTTTAATTGTACTCTAGAGAGTAAAAGGACATCCTATTGCCTGTTCAGCAGAAATTCACCTGACTGTATGGAAATCTGATAAATTCTCTAGTTTCCCACTGAGGGAATGGCAGAG
The DNA here is from genome assembly GCF_011100635.1 of Trichosurus vulpecula. Taxonomy (NCBI): domain Eukaryota; kingdom Metazoa; phylum Chordata; class Mammalia; order Diprotodontia; family Phalangeridae; genus Trichosurus; species Trichosurus vulpecula. Next base: position 73,201,889 of record NC_050578.1, read on the forward strand.
AATTTAATGAGAAACACATTTGAACTGTAACTCTAATGGTGAGATTATACAGTAACTAATCTCTCTGTAGGATATAGAATGAGTTTATTTTCTCAGGAAGAGTTCATGTGGGGGTAGGGGAAGGGGAAAAAGAGATGAGGAAACACAACTAGAACCAAATTACCAAAAGCAATGTCTTCACCCTCCTACTGACATCCCACTGGAATGCTTGTTTGATTTAGGAATAGCTAAGCATTGACAACTACATGATAATCCAAGCATATTTGTGATTGCAAAACAAATCAAAATTTCATATGATGATAGCCTAATAGGGATAAATGCAGCTTTTCTCTTCCTGAGGCCCTTAGGGGAGGAAAAGGTGGCAAGAAAAAGAGACAGTATTGCTAAAATATTTACAACAAATCGAGTTCTATGTGGAACAAAAGTGATTTTATGAAACACAATAATCATCAACTTTATCCTATATTGATAAATACTTATGTGTGCATGAGGCTGTAGTGTTGCTCCAGAGGGGAAGTAAAGCAATTGTAGGCATAGTGCAAATTTGACTCATTGGAGTAAATATTTCCTTCATCCCCAGTGTCATGTCCAGAAACTTTACAGTGCCTCTTCACGTTGGACATTAAGTTGAAAAATGGACAGAGGTTATTGGATACAGTTCCTTACTTTAAAATGTTTACAATCTAAGATTAAGTCATTGACATACAGAGAAACAAATATGAGTTTAACATATTAATTTCTTCCTAATTGATTGCTTCAGGAGTTTTTAATATCATGTCTAATACAGTGCATTGAAAATAGTGGGCATATAATATTTGTTTGCTGATGGGTTAAGTAAATAAATAAAGCACTAAAAAATGATTTCATGTAAAATTGAGGAGTCCCATATTTTTCTCACTATAGGCCACAGCTCTTTGCCCAACTCTTGTCTATGTAAAACCTGAAAGCATCCTATAATTAGAGCTTGGTTTTAGTGTATATCTATATATGTTTTTGTTTTCAAAGAGATGCCACAATGGGGAAGCACTATATATTTGAAGTCAGTCTATATTGAGGTGAATAATGCTCACTGAGAGAGTAGAGAAGGTTTTGAGTATCAAAAACTGAGTCAATCTGCATAGTGATAAGATTTCAGATGACCAGTTTGTCCTGGGGGAGGCATGAAATAACAGAGAAGCTAATGGAAAATGGAGGTACCTGCCAAGGAAACATGAATTTCCTCATAACTAGAAAGATAATCTCTATTCATGTCCAAAATGTACAGGGCAAGGAGAAATGATCATCACTTAGCTGATTAAATTAAATTAACAAATTTTGAAATGAATTTTTTAAAAAAATATGAATAGAAATAGAAAAGATGAATAGAAAAAAGAATTCTCTGCTATTCCCTTTGCTAGATCATCATCCATGTCCCACCTGCTAACTGTGGGTGTACAAAGCCCTATCCTGTACCAACTTCTCTTCTTTGTCTACACCTTCCCTTGAAGATTTCACCAATTTCAATGGGTTCAATTGTGGTTTCAATGAAGATGACTTCCTGAGCTCAGTTCCGTACCACCAACTGCTTATTGAACACTAGTAGGTTCTTCAAACTCAGTATTTTCAAGAGAAATAATTATCTTACAATAAACTCACCTCTCTTTTATTCTCTGTTTCTATTGAGAATACCACTATTATTGTGGGAGAAATGTCTTAAGACCTCATCCCATGCTGGCTATGCTGAGTTTTACATTTAAAGTAGTGAACTTGTTATTGAGACAATTATCCCAGGGGACTATGGCTCAAACCATTGATGTAGGTTCCTGGAATGCAAAACTTAGTGCCTAAGGAGGAAACAGCTTTTCCCTCAGGCTTTTGCCCAACAGGCTAGCAAGGCCAACACAAAGGTCAGAAAGTTGTGCCCAATTGAATCAATGCTATATTCTGGGGAAATATTCTTTCCCTGCTATAGCTACATAAACTTAATTTTGCTGAATGTTAGATGATCTACAAGTGAATGAATGAATTAAAAATATTTTATTAAGCATTTGCTATATTCTAATCACTGTGCTAAGCACTGGAAATACAGATAGAAAAAATGAGACTAGTCCTTTCTCTCAAGTTCAGGTTCTAATTGGGAGATGCAATATATATATATATATATATATATATATATATATATATATATACACACACACACACACACACACACACACACACACACACACACACATATATATATATATATATATATATATATATATATATATATATATATATATATGTAAATGAGTTCAGCTACAGTGCAGATGGAAAGGTCCAGAGATCCAAAGGCTTCAGTGGAGGGATAGATGGCAGAACTGGGATCCTTTAGTGTGTTATCTCATACCAATTCTGAACCAGAAGAAGTTTGAATTAGTCCTAGAAGAATCATCTTTCTAGTTACCCATATTTATAATCTCAGAGTCATCCTCCATTCCTAATGCAGAAATTCCTTCAAATGATGTCAATGGTCAGGTCATCTATAATTTATAGTCTAAGAAAATTCCTGGGGCAACTTAAAGTTTAGTGAATGCCTATAATTGTGTAATCATTATGTTAGAGGCAAGATTTGCCTCGGGTCTTCCTGATTCCAAGGTTAGTTCTCTATTATGTCATCCTGACCCTTATAACACTTTAAGACTTCTAATTGCAAATCTTTTTGCAATTTATTTTTGGCAAATTTTGTAATTTTGCAAAGGAAATCATTTTGCTTATCTTCAGTACTCATTGAATACCTACTTTTGGTTGAATGTCACATTCATATTTTAGGTTCAAAATGTATAATCCTATGTTTCTGTTGTCTCTTACCTAATCAAAGGCGATGACAATCTCAGATATCTGTGCCAGGTCAGGTGTAGCCTAGAAGTATCAATTTTTAAAAATGGCTTACTGATCCTTTCTATGCACTAAATGCCATGAATAATGAAAATTCACATTTATACCACACCTCACAAAGTCCTACTCTTTACACAAGATGCTGTGTGACAAGTCATTCAAATATTTGCTTTCATTATTTTGCGGAAGAGGAAACTGAATTTCACAGAGGTTAAGTGACTTGCCCATGGCTATATTGATATCAGTGTTCAGAGCCAGAATTCGAATCCATCCAGGTCATTCACTTTTATTAAAAAACATTAGAAAACATAGGAATAAATGGACATTTTCTTAAAATGATAAGTAGTCTCCATCTAAAACCAAGAGCAAGCATTGTCTGTAATAGGGACAGACTAGAAACCTTTCAATAAAATGAGGGGGTGAACCAAGGATGTCCTTTATCACCATAGTTATTCAATATTGTACTAAAAATGCTAGCTATAGCAATGAAAAGAAAAAGAAATTGAAAAATAAGAATATACAATGATGAAAAACTATCATTTTTCACTAGATGATATGGAGAACCCTAGAGAATTAACTAAAAATTAGTTGAAACAATTAAGAATATTAGCAAAGTTTCAGGATGTAAAATAAACCCACATAATTCATCAGTATTCCTATATATTACCAACAAAATCTGGCAGGAAGAGATAGAAAGAGAAATTCCATTTAAATTAACTGCAGACAATAACAAATACTTATGAGCCTACCTGCCAAGACTCACAAAGGAACTAAACAAACACAATTACAAAACATTTTCCACACAAATAAGGACAAATCTAAACCACTAGAGAAATGTTAATTGCTCACAGTTAGGCTGAGCCAATATAATAAAAATGACATTATTACTGAAATTAATGTACTTGCTCAGTGCCATACCAGTCAAATTACCAAAGAATTATTTTATAGAGCTAGAAAAAATAATTTAAAAATTCATCTGGAGGAACAAAAGGTCAAGAATATCAAGGAAATCAATGAAAAAAGTAATGAAAGGTAGCCTAGCAGTACCTGTTCTCAAACTGTACTACAAAGCAGTAATCATCAAAACAATGTGGTACTGGATAAAAAAAATAGAGTGTTTGAACAATGGAATAATATAGGTACATATCATACAGAAGTAAATAACCACAGTAACCTAGTATTTAATAAATCCAAAGATTCAAGCTGTTGGGCAAGAAATTACTATTTGACAAAAACTGCTGGGAAAACTGCAAAGCATAGACAAAACTCAGCATAGACCAACATCTCACAACAAATATCAAGATAAGCTCAAAATGGGTACATGATTTTGATGTAAATGGTGATATCGTAAGCAAATTAGAAGAGCAAGGACAAAATTCCTTGTCAGATTTGTGGGTAGGAGAAAAGTTTATGACCAAACAAGAGATAAAGTGCCTTGCATAAACAAAAGCAATGCACCTAAAATTAGAAGGAAAGCAGAAAATGGGGAGGGGGGATTTTATAGGAAGTTTCTTTGATAAAGGTGTTAGTCATTCCGTAATTGATAAATGGTCAAAGTATACAAAGATGTAGTTTTCAGAAGAAAAAAAAATCAAAGGTCTCAATGTTCATATAAAATGATCTAAGTCACTAATAATTCAAGAAATTCCAAATTGCCGCACACCCATCAGATTGGCTAAGATGATAGAAAACAAAAACGACAGATGTTGGAGGGGATATGGAAAAATAAGGATATTAATGTGGAGCTGTGAATGGATCCAACTGTTCTGGAGGACAATTTGGAAATATGCCCAAAGGGAAATAAAATTGTGAATATACCCTTTGACACAGAAATATCACCACTAGGTCTGTATCCTAAAGAAATCAAAGAAGAAAGAAAAAGACTCATATGTAAAAAATATTTGTGGCAATCCTTTTATGGTGGCACAGGATTGGAAACTGAGTGGATGCCCATCAACTGGGGAATGGATGAATAAATTGTGGTATATGATTGTGATGGAATGTTATTGTGTTGTAAGAAATAACAAAGTGGATAGTTTCAGAAGAAAATAAACAGAAAGATTTGTATGATCTGATACAAAAGAAAATGGGCAGAACCAGGAGCACGTTGTACAAAGTAACAGCAATATTGCAACAACAATCAACTGTGACGGACTGAATTACTCTGATCAATACAATAATCCATGACGATTCCCAAGGACTTGTGATGAAAGATGCTATCCACCACCAGAGAAAGAACCGATGAATTCTGAGTGCAGATTAAAGCATATTTTCTTTCATTTTCTTGCTTTTTTTCTTTTACAACATGACAAATATGGAAATATGTTTGGCATGACTTCATATGTATAGTGGGAATCATATTTCTTGCCTTCTCGATAGATTTGGGTTGGGGTAGAAGAAAGAAAGAGAATTTTGAATTGAAAATAATTTTTTTTAAAAAAAGAAACAAACCCAATCAGATCTCAGATCTCCAAGTCAAGTGCTCTTTCTACCATTCCACACAGGCACAAAGCTGGAAAGGAAGTGTTGGCAACTCTTTAACAGGTTCAGTTTGAATCCCTGTCTAGGCAGGCCAAGCTGCAGTTCTCCCATGAAATAGCTTTTTCTTAACACCCAGAGTAGTAAGCTCAGATTGGTATTTGTCTCTCCTTTTTGTAGTACCTTCAATTCAGGACATGGGTATGAAGTGGAGAGCTGTTTCCCTCTAACAATACCCAACAAAACAATAACTATTATTCATATGGCTAACTGATCACTACTTCAATAATGATTTTTTAAGATTGTTCATACTTCTAAAATTGCCACCGCTTCAAAATCTAAACAAAAACTTTTTAACAACAACAAGAACCACAACAAAATACACAAGGGAACAATTTCTTCAGTGAGGTCCATTTTAAAGCAAAAGTTTCCTGTTTTCTTATGACAACATCTTTGTTATATTATTTAAAAGCAATTATAAACCCAACTGAAACTTTTGGTATCTTGCGTCCTCATTCTGTGAAAAGATTTGAATGGTAATGATCATCACATGGTATGACTCTTATTGAAATTATATTTCCATATACAATACTGACCATATTTGAAATGTTTAGTTACTCTGAATAAGGACGCAAATTAGAGAGCAAAGTTATTACAATCCTAAATCATCAGAACTAGTACTTATACTTCCCTTTATGTCTTTTGAAAATGAAGGTATTATAGGGACAGCTAGGTGGCACAGTGGATACAGCACTGGCCCTGCAATCAGGAGGACATGAATTCAAATTTGACCTCAGACACTTGACACCAGCTGTGTGACCCTGGGAAAGTCACTTAACCCTGATTGCCTCTCCTAAAATAATAATTAATAATAATCAAGGTGTTATAATAGTTACTGTAAGATAACTAATGTCATTTATAGTCTTTCCTGTCAACTAGTTTGTTTAGAGGGAAGTAGGGGAGTGCAAAAGAAATCCAGAGCATATCACATACAAAATGAATGTTTATAGAATATTTTTAATGCTAAAGGGAAAATTGGGATAATGAAACAGAAAATGGCCATTTAACTTAAGTGTTTGTCATTCCTAAAGTTTTAAAAGTAAAGTTAGTTAACTTTTTAAGATGACCGTGGCTACATTTAAATAACTTGATTATTGCCTATTATCCCGCCTGTAGAGCGAGTTCTGGGATTCAAGTGCAGCCACAAATAGTATAAATAGAAGTCTCTAGATAATAAGGATTATTGAGGTGAATATGATATGTTTTCTGAAAATGTTTCATTCAATTAGCTAATTTAGGTAACTAGGCTTCACTGAGCATTAATTAAATGTAATTGTGCATGACTGGTAAACTGTAGATAAGAAATGCAATTTATTTTTTTTTCTTATTTTAGCTTGGCTTTAAAATTTGAAATGAATGAGTCCTGGCATGCATAAGATATCTCTCCTGTGCTTATTCTACTTTAACTTAGCTTCTACTAGTCTAGTCAAAATAAGTATATGAGATAAGTTATGAGAGTTTGAAGCATTATCTAAATAACAAGTAACATCTAACAAAATAGTGGCATATGCATTCAGATCTGATGTCATGCTTGCTAGCCCTTACAGAAACATGTTTACTTGGTTTTACAACTTACATTCCTCATATTTAGTTAAGAACTTTACTTAAATCAATTCATAACGGGAAACAATTTCCAGAAAAGAAGTACAAATATGCTTTATTGTGGATTTTAAAATTATTAATATATTTTATATGTACATAAAATAGCCAACCTTCGATAGCTGGATACCTCAATCCATAGTGTACACAACATCTGTACTTGTAAAAATCTCTATATTACCATCAAACTTAGTCAAGCCTGAAGCATTTATTAGGGTATAAATTAATTATAGCTCTTGGAGGTTTGCAGGGTTAAAAAAACAAAGGCCTTGAATTCATAAAGAAATCATGCATTAAATTGAAATAAAGTTTTATCAGATTATTAGTTTTATAATGAAATACTCTATTTGAATTACAGCATGGCTTGACTATTTATGCTAATCAACTTAAACTATATTAGCATAATTAATGAGAAAATTTTTCATCCCACTAAAACAAACTGGGCTGACTTAAATGATAATCTATTCAGCTCTTCTAATATTTTGTATCATATTTACACAGAAAAAGCTGCATCTTTGATTTTTTTAAAAAAGTACGCACACATCCAGACCAACAAACATACCTTTATATGCTTTCTTAAGGAGGAGACCAAGAGTATGGTGAAACAGATACTTTTTGTGAAGTACGTCATTCTCACCAAGAAAGACACACAATTCCCATAGTCACTATACCACTTTTATTGCCACATTTCTGTATAGAAGATGAGTTCAAATATATTCACATAAACTGCATATAAGTGAGCACTCAAGGAAATAAATAAGTTATGAAACTCATATTAAGTAAAAACTTTTGTAGACCAGCACTTGCTGTATAATATGAAGCAGGGTTAGACACCACCATTATCTGCTCCTTTCTCAAAGGAGGATTACTGTAGCACACAAGTTGCCTTCTATTACACATCATTTGTTTTCTGTTGAAATGAAAGGCTGCCATTGTCATAGGAATGGTTGATTACCTCTGGAAGGAAAGACTTAAAAAAGTTTGATTTCGTCACCACAGTGGCAATTTTTGATCATGAGACAGTACATAGATAAGAGTCATCTGATAGATCTTTGAAATGGATTTGGTTCTTTTTGTTTTCTTGCAGAGTAATTTGTTTCTATAGGCCTATTTAGAGGGATGCTACATTAGAGGTATTTTAAACCCTCCATACAGCATGCTTGTTGGACAAAGTAAAATGTATTCTTCCACTTGTTGGAGAGGAAATGGATGGGTAACTGTGAGGAAAAAGAAGAGAAGAAGGGAAAGGAAAGGGGAAGAGGAAAGGGAAGGGGAAGGAAAGGAAGAAGGAAAGAAGAGGGGAGGGAAGGAGAAGGGAGGGAAAAGAAGAGAAGGGGACGGAAGGGGAAGGAAAGGAAACAGAATGAGGGTTGTTCTGACCAAATGATGCTGTACATATTTGGAATAAAAATGCTTTCTGTACTTGCCCCTCCAAATGCCATTCCCTTTTCCCCCCAAAGCCTCCTTCCCTATATTCTTCCCTTTACTTCAACCCTCATTCTGGCCCAGCCACCAAAGAGGAATAAATCCACATTATGGCAAAATTATAAAGAAAAAGAAAACAAGATGACCCTGGGGCTCTGGGAGAAGGAAATAAACATTTTAAGACACAGAGCTAAAATTAGAACATCTGATGAGGTATGGTCAAAAATAATGAAAAATCTGGGAGGAAATAAAATGAAGAAGAAATCTGCATAAATTACAAAAGGGTTTTAAGTGCATGGATAAGTGATGTATCTTACATTAAAATGATTCCTTAAATTGTAATAATGAAAGTAAGAAAATATGCTTTTTTTCTTAAAAAACAAAAAAAGAGTTAATAAAATATTTTCTCTGCACCAAAATATTCTTTGAAAAATAAAAATAAAAATGTTCCATGTATGTTCTTTCAAGTTGTTTTGTAAAAATCATCAAAATACACAGTCCATTCCTGAAAATAGAGGTCCAAATGCCGTTGAGAATTAAGCAAACAAAAGGTTTTCCATTTCACTGATTTGAAGCCATTTTCTTCCCTTTAGGTTCCTACTAAGAACATCACTTCAGTTAGCACCCTTCTTCACTGTCAAACAGCAACTTTGCTTGGGTCTAGAGATACAAATTGTTATCTCCTTGCACGTCCTTAATGGAGAAAAGAACAACTCGGCCTGCAATTCTAGGCCTACAACTCTGAAGACACCCATAGCAACTAGTGAAGGGAAAAAAAAAGTCTCGTCGCAAGACCGACTGCTATCCAAAGCGAAACTTGAGTCTATATTTGACTGTATTTGGTTTCTTTCGAGGTGTAGGAAGGGGGACCTTTGGTTTGACCAGGTGAGGAGGTCGCTTGTTTTTTTCTGGAACAGTCACTGTAAAAGAAAGTTCTGGCTGCTCTGACTGTTTGAATCTTGGAAGGAAATGGGTAGAAATATGTTGGGGTTTGACCCTTGGGCTGCAGCCTCTCTTGGCTTTACCCCGTTTGTTCAATGCCACATACCATTCTCTCCCAGTCTTTTCTGTCTTGTAGATGGCTGAGGCATAGGTATTATAGCTGTTTTCTTGAAACCGCTCCTTGAATTTGCAATCATCCGTAAACCTGGCCTAGAAAACAAAATGAGAGAATTTTCACTTTCAGGAGAAAGCCGTGAATAGATTTGAGCAGGAAAATTTTCAGTATATTATTTTTTAAAGTTTGGATTCCAGTCATAAAAGCCAAAGTTTCTAGTGATCCATATTCCATCCCCTTAGGTAAAACTGCCCAGACGTTGCTATCACTATCACCCTCAACACCGCTCCATCATTCACGACACTGATTTCTGCTGAGTTATCACAGGCTCAGTAGCCCAAACATTAACATTCATAAAAGCAATAATTAGATGTCTTAATGCACTTAATTATTCTTAACTCCATGAAAAGTCTAAAAATAAATGACCCCTGAGATCTGTAGTTACTTGAAGATTTGCAGAAAAAAGCACTTTCTTCTAAGACAGACTCTTGAAAGTTCCGAACCCTTAGCCTTCAAAGTACCTAGAAACATTTCCCTAAGAAATTGTCCTTTGGTAACACATGAATTTGTGTTCTGAGACCTGGGGTTATATAGTGCCCTTGAAATAAGTATAAATTTTCCATCATTATCAGTAAGATTTGTACCACTAAGAGAGGGACAGCATGTAGCTATATTCATATTCTGTTATAGGTCATTCGTTTTTGGTTTTTGCAGAGGCATAGCCACAGAATGTTGGTGACTTCTAATTATGTTTTTCTTTTCTGAATCAAATATTGACTATTTTAGACACTTATCAGTTGATATATTTTCTTCATAAATCTTCATAAAGAAATAAATAGTATTTAAATAATATAAATTATTTATATGTAAATATAAATAATATAAATGGATGCAATATATAAATTATATATATAATATATAAATAATATACATCTTCATAAATAAATAATATGAAAATAACATAAATTATATTGCAAATATCTAAATAATAAAAATGATTTATCTATACATAATACATAAATAATATAAATCTTTATAAAGAAATAAATACTATATAAATAATATAAATTATTTATATGTAATATATAAATAATGTAAATAATTTATATATACATAATATAAATCTTTATAAAGAAAATATATCATCCAATAAATGTATAAAGCAGTCAATGTTTGACTCAGAAAAGAAAAAAAAATAATTATAAGTCCCTTATACCAGCAAACTGGTAGGGACAGATAACAACAACACGTAAGATACTTTTCCTTTTTTTATGGAAATGTACTATTTGCTGAATGGAGGAAGAAAAGATATTTTTTATAAAATAGAGAAAAGAAATGAGGAAAAACACAGATTGTGTTGAGAACTAAAAGTAGCCTTCAGAGAAAAGTTCTGAGAAAACTGGAGAAAACTCTTATCTGAGGCAAAAGTAGTGACTGCATTATTTTCCCACTGTTAATTTGAAGATAGCCATTTTCAGGACTTTAGGAGCTTAATATTAGAACACTTCAAATCAAAGGACTGTTTAGAACCAGCTGACTAATGTATAATGACCATCTATGCCATATTTGATATTGCTGTGGATTCTGGGTTTCTCAACCTAAGTTAGAGATAGGTCACTGAGACCCTGATTCAAAGGTTTTAGAGGCTGGAGGAAGAAATGTCAGATCATGGCTGTTTGAAAGTGCTGACTGGAGAAAAGGAGAATCCTCTAGTATGAGATGAAGAACTTATAGCTGGGTAGTCAAAAGGCTGTCTTGCTTTCTAACATCATCTAAAGAAAGAGGAGAAAACCCTTGAAAACTTGCCTCTATTTCCCTTTATTCCCCTCATGAGGGGAAAGCTTATCACAAGCTATAAGTGGGGAGGAGACTTTTGTATAACCCAGAATTAAAGAGAAGTTGAAAGAGTATCACATTGCCTATGTAGGAAGCCAGGAACCTCTGCAGACTCCAGCTGTAAGGATCCTTTTATATAAAAGATCTTAACCTCACTTTAGTGGCCCAAGAACTACAGAAATATGACCTGACTCAACACAAGTACAAGAGACAAGTGGTACAGATTATTGCCAGAAACAATCCAGATCTGAAGACTCTAGGACCATGATTTGCTTTGGGTAAGTGTGTTTCCCTACTCATGTGCTTCTCTGTTAGGTTTCTGTAAGAGTGTTATCAATCCCCCCCATCCCTGGAAGCCATGAAAGAGTATGGCTCTGGTTTATAAGTGGTCTGTTATGTTTTGATTATGCCTCCTTTTGTCTTCTGTTGAGTAATGTTATGTAATGATTATTATTTAGTAAATATTTCATGTTTAAGAGTTAATGGTATCATTGTGTCTGATTTGTATAAATGTGAAGCATATAGGTGGGGGCTCAGCAGCTACAATGTGTGTGGAGATGTATAATTCCCACCCAGATTACATCTAGGACCCTAAGAATGAATTGTAGTTACAATTCTGTCCACATCTGGAAAATCATTCCAACCTGCCAGTGAAGACAAAGATGGGATGAGCAAGGCAACTCCATCAGGGAGAAAGAGAGAGAGAGAGAGTGAGAGAGAGAGAGAGAGAGAGAGAGAGAGAGAGAGAGAGAGAGATCTGGATAGAACTGTAGAACTGAGTATAGTGGGGTCACATCTCTTGATATTTGCTACATTCGTAAAGCTCTTCAGAAGTTCCAAAGCTATTTCACATTTCACTTGACCATTACAACTGTTTATGAGAACAAACCCAAAAATCTGAGATAGTTTTAGAAAGAAATTTTAGGTCATTTATTAGGAAGATATCTTAAAAGAAGTGGCTCCCTCTTCGAGGTGCTCAAAGGTTTAAATTATATAGATTTTGACAAAGGTGTCACACACAGGTCACACATGAAATCACATGCAGGGATCCCAAGACTGAATTGGATTCAGGACGTGCAGGAGCCCAAAATTCCTTTTAGCTGTCTCTTCCATTCCTGGGGAGTTACCAGGGTCAAGATGAAATTCTGAGTGCAAACAGTTTCTAAAACAGCATAATTAATTTTCCAAACAGTATTATAAAGCATTCTTTCCAGACAATAATGCTATGAGACAAGTAAAGTGGACGTTATGATCTACTCTAAATATTTGGGCCGCATGTAATTTGGAGCCCATGTAAAGGGCTAGATGCCAGTGACATGTAATTTGCTTATTATGCTGGTTATTTACAGGTAGGGGCAGTTTGAGTTCTGATGGCAGCCTTTATTTGGGGGATTGTGTCCCTGTGCATTCAAATTTTCTAAAACTCTGCTGTTGATAGCCTTTAACCACTGCTATATTTGAAATCCAGTAGGCTGAAAACAGAATACTTTAAAAAAATGTAATATCTTTGGTGTTTTGATCCTATATTCTAGAAAACCCTTTTTAAGGTAAAAGCTAATGCTGGTGTTATTTTAGGAAATCATATTGCAATTTCTTTTATATTTTTAACAAAGAAAGTATTTATTACAAATAGAAGTGTAAATTTGCTATTAATTTCTTAGCTTTTTGAAGTATTGTTGTGTTTTCCTGTTTAAATTATATAGTCTTAAATTTTTACCATGAAATAAAACCTAGAGTCCTCAGAGAAGAAAGGATGAGCATATCAGAAATGATGAGTGAGGTGGGTTTCAGAGGAAAATAGATGAAATGAAAAATACGTAGCCTTGAATTTTTTCTTGAGATGCAGTTGAATACAATGAAAAATGTCTTATACATGGTGCACTGACCTCATTTCACTTTTGTCTTATGAAATACATTGTCTGTAAAACTTAGAATTGGGAATGATCAGAATTGGGAAAGACCAGAGTTTGAGCCATGTACCTTGAAACATACTGAACTCTTTGATCCCTGATTTGTATTTATTTCCCTTAAAGGTGCAGTGAAAAAAAGGTATAGAGCATTTAACAAGGTTTGTTATTATTGTTGTTGTTTGTTCAATGAAAGGGCCTCATTTCACTATCATAGAAACATAGGTCTTGCTTATCTGGTCTTAGTTCCTCTCCTTAGGATCCATAGCATTAGTGGAAACCCTCTCAGAAAAGTTCCCTCCCTGAAAACTCTCATTCCAAAAGACCTGATGTTCAAGAGGAAAGTGTTCAGGCATCTATTTTTCACAGTGCATCCTTGGTTGGGTGAGTGGAGTTGTAGATGAGAGAACATTTTAAAAAGTATCTAGAGTATGAGTGACAGAGTCCAATGACCTTTTGAGAGTTCAGTGGTATCAATGGAACCGCCTCACCAATCTCATTACATACACACATATGCCTTACAGATTGTTTTGGACATCTTTATTGGTCTTTAATTAAATGTTTTGTCTGTGGACTTCCTTGAAGTATGGCAGAAAAGACCTATTTGAAGCAAACATTTCAATGAAATGCTTCCTTCAAAAATATAGCTTTTACATGAAGAAACTTCACCCAAAATAAGTATCCCTAGCCTTAGGAATGAGGCTAAAAAGCAAGCAAGACACACTTGCATCTCATGCAGTGAGACTTGTGCTGACTAAGCTTGAATTCCTGCAGACCTAGAGTAGATTGTTTTAGAAACATAAATTTCCCCACTGCAATTTTCTATGAAGCCACTAGGTGGTGCAGTGGATAGAGTATTGGGTTTCATATTAGGAAGGCATGAGTTCAAATGTCACCTCAGACACTTATGGGCTGGTTGACCCTGGGCCACCTCTGTTTCCCTCAGTTTCCCCAAGTATAAAACGGGAATAATCATATCACTTCCAGGGTTGTTATTAGGATCAAATGAAATAATATTTGTAAAGCACTTGGTGCAATGCTTGGCACAGAGTAGGTACTTAATAAATGCTTATTCCCTCCCATGAGATTTCAGTGAAAACATCATTTTGATCAGAAGTGATATAAGTATTCTATTTATTAATTCAATATAAGTAATATAAAAGAATTAGATTTATTAAAACATAAAAATATTTTTTAAAATTTCTGATTAATCAGTTGGCCCACCAGTAAGCATGTATTAAGCTCCTTTTATGTGCCAGGCACTGGGGATAAAAACAAAGGCAAAAGGCAGGGACTTCTCTGAAGGAGCTCACAGTCTAATGGAGAGTCAATGTGCAAACAACCCGGTAAAAACAGCATACAGACAGGATAAGTTGGAGATAATCTAAATACCGCATATCACAGATGGTCCAGTTTAGTGGATTCAGCCCTCACTGAATAACCAAAATCAGAGGCACAGCCAATTGTTCTAGGTCAACTTGGAAGATGGTCTCTAATGAAATGCCTCAGGGATCTTTTCTTGGCATTGTGTTAGCTAAAATATTTATCAATGCCTGGGATAAAACACATAGATGGCATGTTTACCCAATTTTAAAATGACAGAAGGATGTTCAGAAGTATAACTAGTTCGTCGCATGACAGTCAGGACCCAAAAAGCTCCAAGCAGGCTAGAATATTGGGCTAAATCTACCAAGATGAAATTTAACAAGGATAAATGGAATGTTTTAAATCTGAAATTAAAAAAAATAGTTTACAATTAGAAGATGGGGCAGATGTGAGTAGATAACAGAATTTCTGGAAGAAAAAACAAGCCTTTAGGCTTTAATGAACTTTAAACTGAATGTGAGTCATCAGTGTGATATGACTTCCTAGGCTGCATTAAAAGGCATAGAATCCACAGAATGGGGAAGCCCTGGTCAGTCTTCATCTGAAGTAATATGCTTGTTATGAGTACCACATTTTAGGGTTACTAATGTGGCAAAGAGTCTATAACATGACAAATGAGGGTTCTTTGAAAGATCTGAGGTTGTTCATTCTAGAGAAGAGAATGCGGGAACATGATGGCTAGACTTAAGGTCATTGAAGGACTGTGATGTGGAAGAAAGAGAAGCCCTGGTCTGTTTGGTTCCAGAGGGGAGAATGATGAGCAACAGGTAAAATACAGGCTGACTAGTTCATTGCAAGCAAAAACTTCCTAAAAATTAGAACTATCTAAAACGTGAACCTTTTTAGGAAGTCATGGGATTCCCCAGAAGAGTGATCAACGAAGGCTTAAAGGAAACAGAAAGAATCCAGAGGGAAGTCAACAGAGACAAGAGCTTCCATCATCAAAAAAGATGAGGATAAAGAAGAGACCAATGGTTTTTTAGCATATAAAAGAACTTAGAAAGAGGAGTTTTCTTTAAAAGGAATTTCAAAGAATGTCTGAGAGATACATAATCACAAAAACATCTATAAGCAGGACTTTTTGTTGTGGCAAAGAACTGGAAATAAAATATGGACTTGTCAGTTGGGGAATGGCCAATATGATCTAGGAATATAATGGAATATTATTGTGCTGCTAGAAATGACAAAAGGGATAGATTCAGAGAAGCCTTGGAAAACTTGTATGAACTGACAAAGTCAAGTGAATAGAACCAAGAGAACAGTTTATCTAATGACAACAAGAATTTAAATTAAGACAATTTTGAAAGACCAGAACTCTGATCAATGCAATGACCAGTCACAACTCTAGAAGACTGATGATGAAAAATGTTTCCTACCTCTTGACAGAGGTGATGGACTAGAGGTACAGAATAGGTAGATGTTGTTAGACCATCCCTTTTAGCTAAGCAATTTTATAATTCTACATAGAAAGCGTAGGGAATCAAGACAGATATGTACTAACTAGCCATAAGACATACTGAGAATTGAGTGAATATATTTGCTTTATAAAAATAAATCCCTCATTTTTCCTTTTTGCTTATGATTCACTTCTTTCCCCTTAAAATAATAGCAGACTTTGGAAATGATCAGAGATCAAAGAGAGAGAGGAATATAGTTAATTGAAGTCTATGCAAAAGTGAGATATTTCCCTGAAACAGCAACCTTTCTACGAGGAGGAAGTTCTGCAGCTACCTTCACCATCATTGCCTAATTCAACCTCAATGTCTTCTTTATGTGGTGGTGTCATTCTCCCACCATTTTGGTTCCAATCCTGACATTCCAATTGTTCAGAATGTGTCCTCCCTCATCCAGTAGTACCCCCTGTCACCAATACACATTAACAGTAATTCTCAAGGACTTTAAATGAAAAAAGGAAGAAAGAACCCACAAACACCAAAGACAACAGAGAAGGTTAGTGGGAAAAGCAGCAGGGGACAGAGTGAAAGGAGTTTGCGGTTCAGCCACTGCTGGGGGCCAGTGGAGGTGGTGCAGCTCTGAGGACAGAACTACAGCTGCAGTTGCTTCTGGCCCCAGGCCCACCTGGTGGAAAGAATTATGTGACAGATTAGAGAGGGAGTGCAGAGCTTGCTTAAGATCTTAGTCACCATCCAGGTTGGTGGTTCTTGGGGGAGGAGGAGTGCTGGTGTGGGAGAGCTTGCTGTGCAGAAATATCTCTGAAAACAACAGTGCAGCCTTTCAAACTTGGGACAAAGTACTCTCTACTCTACAAGCAGTCATACCCCCACGAAAAACTCAAGGGTCAAGTAGTTGGCTGGGAACATGGCCAGGCAGCGAAAACAGACTCAGATTCAGACTCAGACTTTGGAATCTTTCTTTGGTGACAAAGAAGACCAAAACATACAGCAAGAAGAAGTCAAAAAAGTCAAAGAGCCTACATCAAAAGCCTCCAAGAAAAACATGAACTGGTCCCAGGCCATGGAAGAGCTCAAAAAGGATTTGGAAAAGCATGTTAGAGAATTAGAGGAAGAACTGGGAAGAGAAATGAGAGTGATGCAAGAAAACCATGACAAACAAGTCAATGACTTGCTAAAGGAGACCCAAAAAATGCTGAAGAAAATAACACCTTAAAAAGTAGACTAACTCAAATGGCAAAAGAGCTCCAAAAAGCCAAGGAGGAGAAGAATGCCTTGAAAGGCAGAATTAGCCAAGTGGAAAAGGAGTTCCAAAAGACCACTGAAGAAAATACTACTCTAAAAATTAGATTGGAGCAAGTGGAATCTAGTGACTTTATGAGAAATCAAGATATTATAAAACAGAACCAAAGGAATGAAAAAAGTAGAAGACAATGTGAAGTATCTCATTGGAAAAAGCACTGACCTGGAAAATAGATTCAAGAGAGATAATTTAAAAATTATTGGACTACCTGAAAGCCATGATCAAAAAAAGACCCTAGATATCATCTTTCAAGAAATTATCAAGGAGAACTGCCCTGATACTCTAGAGCCAGAGGGTGAAATAGAAATTGAAAGAATCCACCAATCGCCTCCTGAAAAAGATCCCAAAAAGAAAACTCCCAGGAATGTTGTCGCCAAATTCCAGAGCTCCCAGATCTCCCAGACCAAGGAGAAAATACCTCGAGCAGCCAGAAAGAAACAACTTAAATATTGTGGAACATGAATGATCAGAATAACACAAGATGTAGCAGCTTCTACATTACGGGATCGAAGGGCTTGGAATATGATATTCTGGAGGTCAATGGAGCTAGGATTAAAACCTAGAATCACCTACCCAGCAAAACTGAGTATCATGTTCCAAGGCAAAATATGGATTTTTAATAAAACAGAGGAATTTCAAGCTTTCTCAGTGAAAAGACCAGAGCTGAATAGAAAATTTGACTTTCAAACACAAGAATCAAGAGAAGCATGAAAAGATAATCAAGAAAGAGAAATCATAAGAGACTTACTAAAGTTGAACTGCTTTGTTTACATTCCTACATGGAAAGATGATGTGTATAATTCATGAGAGCTCAGTATTAAGGGATGAGAGAGGGAGAAAGGGAGAGATAGAATGGGGTAAATCATCTTGCATAAAAGTGGCAAGAAAAAGCAGTTCTGTTGGGAGGGAAGAGGTGGCAGGTGAGGGGGAATGAGTGAATCTTGCTCTCATCAGATTTGACCTGAGAAAGGAATACCATACACACTCAACTGGGTATCTTATCCCACAGGAAAGAAGGAGGAAGGAGATAAAAGGGGGGCATGATAGAATGGAGGGCAGATGGGGGAGGAGGCAATAAAAAGCAAACACTTTTGAAAAGGGACAGGGTCAAGGGAGAAAACTGGATAAAGGGGGATAGGATAGGAAGGAGCAAAATATAGTTAGTCTTTCACAACATGAATATTGTGGAAGGGTTTTGCATAATGATACACATGTGGCCTATGTTGAATTGCTTACCTTCTTAGGGAGAGTAGGAGGGGAGAGAAGAGGGGAGGGAATTTGGAACTCAAAGTTTTAAAAGCAGATGTTCAAAAAAGAAGTTTTTGCATGCAACTAGGAAATAAGATATATAGGCAATGGGGCATAGAAAGCTATCTTGCCTTACAAGAACGTAAGGGAAAAGGAGTTGGGGGGGGATGGAGTGCGGTGACAGAAGGGAGGGCTGACTGGTGAATGGGGCAATCAGAATATATGCCATCTTGGATTGGGAGGGAGGGTAGAAATAAGGAGACAATTTGTAATTCAAACTTGTGAAAATTAATGCTGAAAACTAAAAATATTAAATAAGTGAAACAATAAAAGGAAAAAAAGAAAAAAGGAAGGAAGAATGAAAGAAAGGAAAAAAGAAAGGAAAAAAGAAAGGAAGAAAGGAGGGAAGGAAGCAAGGAAGCAAGGAAGGAAGGAAGGAAGGAAGGAGGGAAGCAAGGAAGGAAGGAATGCCATGTTGTTTTAATGAGAAAACTTGGCCCTGAAGAAGATATGAGAAAAATATATCTCACTTTCTTCTTTGCAGAGCTGGGAGACTAAGGCTGTATAAAATTTCACTCATGTTATTATACTCCATGGATGTGTTGGTTAAAGGAAAGAAAATATACCACTTGCATTTTCCTTCCCCTCACTTCTGTAAGTAATTGATGGCTTCTTTCTATCTTGACTTTTTCTTCTGGTTCTAAAATAGATCAGAGCAGTTTCATTTATGTCTTGAAATATAATGTCTAGATTTAAAAAAAAACCTCATCAACATGATTTTCAGCTATTCCAATGACTCTTAAAGGATCTCTGCTTGATACGCTTTCCAGATCAATTGTTTTTATTGTCACATATCTTACGTTTTTGTCTACTTTTTCAGTCATTTTAATTTTGTTCTAATAGGTCTTGGTATTTTATATTCATTTCCTTATATTTGATGTATTCAAATTTTCAGGAAGACCATTTCTTGGGTAAGATTTCACTCTTTCCCTTCTAAACTATTTATTCTCCTTCCACTTCTTTCCTCCATGATTCTTATTTCATTTTTAAAATGTCTTACATCATTTCTTCTAGTTATTCATGTAGTCCTTATGGAAAATCTATTTTTTCCTCTGAGTCTCTTCTTGCAGTTGCTATGGAGTTAATTGCTCCTTCTTTGGGGGAATCTCTAGATTTGTACTATGTATATACACACACATATATATATATGTATGTACATATACATATATACATATGTATTTGGTAGTGGTCAGTATTTTCTTTGATTTATTTATCTCTTCAGCTCTTTAGTTACTGCATTGGGGCTTTGTGCCAGAGACAGAATTTGCCCCTTGATGTACTTTTGGATGAGGTCTTCTATTCTGTTTGGTCTAGTCCTGGATCCTTTGGGTTTCTGCACTGATGTCCACTTCTCTAGTTTTGCATCTTTTCATGTCTTCCTGCCTCTTTTAGTTTCAGAGTGCTAGAGCTGCAGGGCCATCTGTAGCGTCTCAAAACAAAGTGCTCAGGACCTCTGAGCACCTGGGTGCTGGGTTATCCTAATGTGAGCACTGATGTGTTGCTTTGGTCATTACACTCCCTAGGGCTTTCAAAGTCCCCACCCTGGAGGTTTCTCAACACTCTAGGTACCTATCAGTGGGGTTTCTGCTCTTGTTTTTGGACACTGAGCCTTGCAGTCTACACATGTCTCTAGTCCAACTCTGGTTATTCTTGAAAGCTAAGTTTATTTGCCTGTTCTGGTCCTGGCTTTTCTTGTGGTTGTCCAATTTATTGCCCATGGCCTTCTGGTTGACTTTTTCTTCAATTCTGTGAAGGAAGGAGCCATTTGTCATTTTTTCTCATTAGATTTCTTGATTCAGTCTAGTAGAAATTTTAGTTATTTTTTTCCTAAAGTGGGAATGTTAGAGTTGGGCGTTATACCTCCATTATGGCAGCCATCTTGATCATATTTATTTGCTAACCAAAAAGAATAGTTCTAGGATTGGGAATTTTGTGTCAGACCGGCGGAAAGTGCAAACTATTTTGAAGCTATTGGACCTTATAATCAAAATATAATGACTGATATATATATATATATATATATATATATATATTTCTAGAATGTTTTGAGGTTGACAGAGTATTTTATCTTATTTGATCCTTAAAACAATCCATTGGTATAGATGCATCTGATATCATCATCATCATCATAACCATTTTTACAGATGAAAAAGCTGAGGCCCAGAGAATTTAAGTGACTTGCCCATGGCCACATAAGTACTAGATATTGCATGCTAGATTCAAACTCAAGTCTCCCTCAATTCCAAATCAAATATTAATTCTACCCTGTTAGAGCAGTGGAAGCATTGTGTAAAAGAGGAAAGAGTAGAATGGTAGACTAAGAATTAATATAACTTGGTCCAAACTCTAACTCTTCTACTTACTGGTTGTAGGGCGTGGAGCCTATCACTCAACCTCCCTAGAATTCACTTTCCTCCTCTCTAAAATGAAACATTGGACTACAGAATTTCTAAGGCTCCTTCCCTGTTTCATGTAAGGTATTTAGAACTGAAAGAGAATAGGAAGAAGGGAATAGAACAGGTACTTATTAGGCATCCACTATGTACCAGGCACTGTGGTAAGTGTTTTACAATTATTCTTTCATTTGATACTTAAAACAACCCTGGCAAGTAGGTACTAGTATTATCTCCATTTTATGGTTGAGAAAACTAAGGCAGACAGAGAGTAAGTGACTTGTCCAAGATCACACAGTTAATAAAGCTGTCTGAGGCTGTATTTGAACTCATTTTCTTGACTCCTGGTCAGGCCTCTGTTCATTATACCACCTCACTGCCTAAAGGAACTTAGAGGTCATTAGCTGACCCTTTCAGTTTGCATCTGAAGAAAGGTAGCTGAGAGACCTTAAGTGATTGCCTGGGGTCACACGAGAACTAAGTAGCAGAACTAGAATGAACATGTCCAACATTTAAGGTCAGTTCTATCTCCTAAGATAATATTAGTACTTATTAAACTGTGATTTTTTTCCCAAACAAGAGAATTATAAAAAATATTTTAAAAATCACTACACATTACCAAAATCTTCTAGTCTTATAGATAGCATGTCTAATCTGAGGTATTGCCATTAGACTTCAGAAGTTTAATATAGCAAAATCTCCTGCTTCAAGGACATCAACCTCCTCTTATATTTTCTCTCTCCTCCCCATGTATATATGTATACGTGCATACAAATTCATACACATGCATGCATGCCATCTATACATAATGCAGATGGTTGTATGTGACTACATATAGAAACATAAGATTTAACATTGAGATGGATCTTTGGATCTGAAAGCAGATTTGTCCTTGTCCTATAAGTTCAGCATTGAGTAAATGCCTCATAATCAAAAAGGCTTACAAACTGCAGTAGAACCAGAAACAGCAGTTCAGACATTTGACTACTATGTAATATGTGTTACATACATATAACATAAACATGTACAAACACATAAAAAAGTGAATTTCAACTGCAAATATAGATGACCCCCTTCCATCTGCATTTTGGCATGAATTTGTCACTCATTCCCATTGTAGTAGAATTTTCAGAGTTGGAAGTGATTTCAGTGGCCTTCTAGTTCAACTTAGGCTAGCAAAGTTAAATTATAGAATCTTAGGTAATAAGGAGGTATGGGGGGAGGAGGTGGGCAGGTATCTCTGTTCTAAATGATACTTTAGGATAGGGGTGGGGAACCTGTGGACTCAAGGCCATACATGGCCTTGTAGGTCCTCCAATGCAGCCTTTTGAATGAATCCAAATTTTACAAAACAAATTCTTTTATCAAGGGGATTTGTTCTGTGAAATTTGGATTCAATCAAAGGGCCGCACTGGAGGACCTAGAGGGCCACATGTGGCCTCAAGGCTGCAGGTTCCTCACCCCTGCTTTAGGCTCTAGCTTTGCAAAGATTGTGAATATTAATGAAAATTGTTGTTAAGGTTTTCATTTCACTTTTGCGAGAAGTATTTCTGGCCTTAAGGAAAGCCACCCCTAGACCAGACTTCAAATCCTACTAGTTGTTTGTAGGCAAACCAATGGGTGCCGTCTACCATCAGAGGAGGAGGGGCCTTGAAAGTGTTACTTCAGGGCTGATCAAATACAACATCCTTACCTGTTTCATGATGTCCTCTACCTAGAAGAATTTTTTCTATCGATCTTTAGATTGAGAATTAAATATTAATTCTTTGATCAATATTTATTAAGGATCTACTATGTGTCAACCACTATAGTAGGTACTGGGTACTGGTAAAAAGAAAAGAAAAGGAACAATCCCTTCCTCATGGAGTTTACATTTCATCCTAATAAATATGATATAATTATATGTATATGTATGTCCTTTAATAGAAGAATGAAAGAATTTCCATCGGTCTAGCCCATTTAGGATCTCATTGAAGGAAAACAGTAAGATCCAGAAGAGATGTCTGAGTAATAACAAGATTGTGATGTGGCATGTCCCCTTTAAGGGATAAGAATGAGCTTGGGAAGTTTTATAATTAAGCATAATGCAGGGAAAGGAAACCTCTATTAATAAGAGGCCAGAAGGTGCCCTAAGTAATGTATTTTAACAAAGATAGAAGTAAAGGCTAAGCAGGATATGGAGCTGCCAGGCAGGATACTTTCCTACCTTGCCAAGAAACAAACAAAATCTTTGCTGAGAGAGAATGCTAAGGAGAAGCTAGCAGCTGCTTTGCAGGAAGTTGGGAGAGATCTCCTTCCAGAAGAGGAAAATCTGGACTTTCTTGGGAACTCAAGAAGGACTCCCTGTTAAACTTCCTGTTAAAATGCAAAACACAAATGGTGAAGAAGGAAAAGAGAAAAAGATGGAGGGGTAAAGGGACTGCTTTTGGGAAAATATTTTATTCAGCTTAAGAACTATATGAGAAAGAGAAGACATGTAGAAGGAATAATCCTTGCACTGATACATGAGATCATCTGAGCGGCACCCTTGGACTTCCCCACTGAATTCATAGTGGTTCCTATTTTTTTTCCTAAATTTGCTGCTAGGGAAAATTAATTAAGAGGAGAGTCTAGTCAAGGATATTACACTTGACCACCTTATCCTATTTATGGTATATTGCACTTATCACTGTAGAGCTAAAATATATTTTCTTATTCAGAAGTGGAACTGAATACTGGTCTTTTTTCCCAAAAAGGTAGAACCTATAATCCTCCTATATACACTGGATTGGGTATGTGATTTTGTACATAAATATAAATATTTTATATCTTTTTCTCAACAAAATTGCTGAACACACAGTAGCATTTAATAGTCAAATTTTGAATGAATGAAACAAAATTTCTGCAACTGAGCTAAGCAGTGCTATGAAACCAGTTCTTTGTAAACCTAAACAATATATATTTTTTTCTAAAGCAGATAAGCAAAAACAATTTTGAGGGAACAAAAACCGGGCCTCCTTCTTTATACCCCAAATTCAGACTAATTATAAGGATCTAGAATTGGTTTCTCATCATAATGAATACTAATAGGGTGAATGTGAAGATTAAATGAGAGAATATTTGTGAAGCACTTAGCATAGTGCCCAGCACACAGTAGGTACTTAATATATGCTTGTTCCTATCATCTCTCTAGTCAAGAGTCTAGGCTGATGTTTGCAGGTCTGTAAGCCTGCTGATCAGTAGGCATTCACCCACTGAAGAACTTATAGGGAATGTATCTCAAAAAATCTACTTTTGAGCTTCGAAGATTCATCTTGAGGCTTAATCAAGTATTTATAATGTTCCAGACCAAAACCTACCCATTAAAATTCATTTAACATGCCTAATCAATCAATCAACAAGCATTTATTAAGTGCCTGTTATCTGCCAGCTGCTGTGCAAGGCACTTGGGATACCATAACAAAAAGGAAGCAGGCTCTTCCTTACCTCAAGGTCTTTCCACTCTACCTAGGGACACATATACATAAAAGTATGTACGAAGGTAACTCAGTGGGGGTGGCATCAGCAGCCTCATGTACATAGACTGAAGTTGAAAATATACCACTAAAGAATCTAGCTCAAGATGATACTCCCAAAATGTAACATAAAATGCTAATAAAATGCCATAATTAGAACTTTCCAACAGAGTAAGATAATCCAAATGTTTCCATATGGGACTTAGAAGAACAGTACTTTTTTGCATACATTTACCTAGCTACAACATAATTTTGAACACTAGGGATGCACCTTCAACTCCAGGTTAGTAATTCTATAAGTATCCAGTAAACTTCAATCATAATAATTTCAAAACAACAGCAACAGCAAGCCAATGTATTTTCCCCAGTAAAGGTTGGGAATTGAGAGGAGCATTGATTACAGGAAGAATTTCCCCACTTGTCTTTTAGCATTGGCTTCGTAAGGGTTATTTCTCATCCACGATGGTACCTTGAACCTATATAGGTACCTAGTAGATTTCTTTGTTGAACTGAATGTTCTAACTCTACAGGAAGGCTCAGCATCTCTATTAAATTATTTATTGAAAGTAACTCAAAATTATTTATGCAGATTTCATAATATGGTTTGTAATTTTGTTGTACTACGCATGTCTTTGTGATCTAACTAATCAATATTTGGGAAACAGCTTAAGTTTCCAAAATCTTAAACAGGACTTTTAAAATAAGGGGAAAAAAATCTGTGCATAGGACTGATAATTGCTAGGATTAATATTATTTCTAAATCCAGAATCCTTAAAAATGAACTACTTTATAATTTAATTATGTTTTCATATAAAGAAAAAAAGTCCCATAACACCCACTAAGCTCTGATAAGAGAGAATGAGGGCTTGAAAAATGTGGTTTTGAAAGAGTCCACATAATTGTAGGACTTAACATTTATCTCTACTTCAGCTCAAAGTCATCAAAATGACTTTTATATCAAAACATTTCAGTGAGTAATGAGAACAAGACTTGCTTTGTACTGTTTAAAACTCATTAGGCCATGAAATAACTTTATCCTGCCAAGCCAAGACAGGAGAGCATCTACTGTTTTTTGCATTATCCATGTTATTTAGACCAGCCGTCTTTAGACATTTGGGTCAAGTTTCTAGAAATTTGTTGCTTGAATTTGAGTGAGGAATTGAGTATCCTATCTTCATAGCCTAATGTAGCTAATTGGCATCCATTTGTAACTCAGTACTCTTGGTGACAATTGTCCTTAACCTGGCCCAAGTTTAATCTAATTCATGTAAACTGTAGGCTAGCAATCTGAATTTAAAGAAAATAGCAAGATATTCTTTACCTAAATTGAACATTATCAAAAAGCAAGACTATATTGTATGGTTAAGCTCAAATATATACAAATCTACTTGTTATTTTATCTTTTTTACAAGTGAAAGTACATTGGTGAGAAATTATTCTATTCATCAGAGATAGCTTTATTATTGATGTCTATTCTTTATCTGGATTTATATTCTTATAATGATAATGGGATTTGTGATAGAATGGGGATATCCTATATTTCCTCAAGTGATGCTACAGCAAAATAAATATAAGAAAAGGGATTTTTTCATATAGCATATCATTATAGTTACCATATTATAAAATAGTGGCTTTGAAAATTATTTTCACATAAGCACAGACACATATATTAAATACATAAAATACTGTTTTAAGTTAATTGGAATGAGAGATTGTAGAATTTCACGATGACCTCTCCTTTCCATAACTTTAGGCTGTACTGTAGGGCCTAGAAATATTTCATATCCTATTGTTTATTCCAAAAAGCAATCAGAGATTTTTAAAAGGCATACTAAGTGGTAAAATGATCATATTATAATACATTTTACTGGTACTTGTGATTATCAGAGTCAAATCATTTCTAAAGTCACCATAAATGATTTTTTCCCTTTATTGAATTAAAGGGTTTCTCCTACCAATTATTGTTCATTTTAATCTCCTTTAAAAGCTTTTTCCCTCTTGAATAATACCTTTAAATCTCTCCTCACTATATTGGAAAAAACATCTTCCACATTTTTTTTGAGTAAGCCTCCCATTGGTGCCAGGAAAACAATGATTTATAAAGTGGTAATAAGCACTATAGTATCATAAAAACATGGAATATTTCTGAATCAAAATAATCTTAGACCGTACAACATCTTCTTAGATATAAAAGTAATTATTTTATGAGAGTAAAATGCAAAGATAGAATACATGGAAATAAAGCATAGGGGAGACTGAATACACAAGAGTTGTACATTTTCCATTCAAGAAACAAATGAAATTGTTTATCTACATATGAATTTACTTGTACGCAATCTATGAAATGCGAACTACTTCTATACAATGTATATTAGATAATATTTTATATAATCTTTTAAAGAAACTATTGTATGGCAGGATCTTTTTTTAGGTGTATGTATAATAAACTAAAAATTAAAACATGTCCTAATCATAAATGTAGTTATTCATGAACCTCAGTCGCACCATTTGTGTTCATTACATTTATAAGCATTGAAAACTCATATTTTACAAGTAAAATAGTGTTATTTCTCTGTGTGCTTATTTTTAATTAGTGACGATATTTGAATCCAATAAAAATATCTGAGTAAGTGAAATGGATATCGAGCATATAATTGTAAAGACAACTTTTGCTGAAATAGAAATGAATCATAAGTTTAATATACATATGTACACACATACATATGCATATACATTCAAACACACATATATCCCTAAGCAAGCTGTCACCTCTACCTATAACTTTGGAAAATAACTTTGCATGTAAAGTTTCCTTAACATCTTTAATTAATGAACATAATACAATTCTACTTACACTTGCATGGAGTTTTCCCTTTTTTGACATCGCTAAAAATTTGTTGCTGAAAACTCCTCGTATTCCTACAATCCCCTGAGACACAGCAAATATTTCCAAAATACCTAGGATGACAGAAATCCCAAAATAAAACACAGATTGTTTGGTAATGCTGTGAAAAATTCAATGTATATGTAGTTTCTCTTTATTTTATATTTTTTTTGTAAAACCTACTCTACTTTCTTGTTTTGATCAACATCAACTTTGAGAAAATTAGTTAGCACCTTAAATTATTACTTGCAGACTCCAGAGATATTTCCTTAATTTCCTTTTTGTTATCAATACTTATATGCTTTTTTTTGCAAGCATTAGTCCACATTTACTAAATAGTATTTGACGATCATACCTTTTACATGGAAATTCAAGGAATTTTTTTCATTAGTAGTCTCTAAAACCCAACACAGGGGTTTTGGCAAGAGTAATGAGCTTCCTTTTCTATTAATCATAGGGATTTCAATCTTTAAGTCAAATATAAAGAAGGAAAAGCACTGAAAATATTACATGTTTAAATTCAAATTTGACAAATCTTTAGAATAAGACAGGAATATCTTCCACCTTAATTTATTAAACAGTGTATTATTACATAAATGCTACAGTACATAAGGAATATTCTCTTTACAGGTATTCAGGAGCTGTTGGTTCAATGAAATTAAGTTTAATAGAATAAAGTTTTATAGCTTGTACTTTTGTGGAAATATAATAATTTAAGTGGAATTACCTAATTCACGTTGTATATATTAGTCCAATATTGTTAACATTTTTGCCTCTGTTCCTGTATTTGGAAATTACATATCCACAGGGATTAAGGAACAAATCATAGATAGCAGAAAATTGTAAGTGAAACAACTTTGATTTAATTCCATAGATTTGCATTTTCAGAATCAAATTATGCCCTAAAAAGAGGAGTCTTACAATATAGCTTTACACATCTTACAGTGATATAAATATTAGAGAAATAATGGGTGATATTGTGGGTAGAAATTCCTCTGGTTTTCTATTTTCCCAATTATCTGTATATTGGAGAAAGATCTAACAGCACTTTCAGAAAACCTGATATACAATACTCCACATTTACAAACTATATATTAAAGTGTGATCATGCTTGTATCACAGAAGGATGTCTATTTCACATTAGGTTATCCCCAAAGAGTTGCTGAAAAAGCCAATTCTTCCTGGAACATGGGAAATACTTTTAAAAATTCTTCCATTTACATTCAACTTTTCAGAACGTTATCAGTTCTTTAAAGTGAGGTATACCTAAATGTGGCACTATTGAGAGAATTCTCTCAGTTAAATCCCATGAGATTACCTGGCTAGGTGGCAATTTCCCCAAGCAAGTAGGATCATCTGAAGGATTTTTTGAAAAACAAAACAAAACAAACGACAGTTTTAGCTGTGAGTGCACAGCTTTCATTAAAGAAGGTAATGGCTAATTTAAAGATGTTCACTTTAAATTAAAATTCTAAAGTAACCTTTAGAAAAAAGAAAAAAAATTGTTTGCCATTAGGATGTGAACAAATATAGTAATTACTCAAGGTATTGCCCTGTCAATTCTGCTTTTAAATATATTTTAAATACCACTTCTCTTTAATAAATCTTATGGGACAAAGTATTTAACAAAGAAGCAGATCTAACAATAGGAAACTAATTAAGGACTTATTCTAAGGCTGTTATTAATTTTGCTTATAAAGAAGTCCAGGGAAATGTTCTATACGAGTTTTTTTTTGCATTGATTAGGTGTGACAGAGAGAAAGAAAAAATGAGGAGAGAAAAAAAAAAAACAGCTACCCTCCCCAATATAGAGTGAGTGTGGCAGGGGGACAGATACACTCTATGATATTTCCCCCAATAGTACTTAGAGCTTTACGTTCTAAAGTTTCTTATTTGAGTTTGAAGAAAACGAACCCAAATTCATCATTCAGATGACCCTGGAGCATTTAAAAATAGAGTACACTGTATCTGTTAATATTTCTGAGTGCTTGAGTGGAAATATGCTAACAGAGAACAACAAAATAAAACTACATATTGGAAGTACATTTCCCCCCAAAGTAATAGTTTTAAGACTTTTAGTTAAAAGATAACATTGACTTATCTGAATAGAAATGAACACTCTAGCAATTGCATATTGTTGATTTCTGATATCAAATGTAGTGTTATTTACTCTACTTATTCATCTAGGTTTTGAAGAAAAAAAAGTATTTTGATTCTTTTAACATTAACATATTACATATCTTTTGGGGTTATTGAATTTTTGAATCATTGGGTCATTGAATTTTTTATGAGACAAACTGTATTTTGAGGGACCTATTCCTGATAAATTCTTTTCCTGGGAAACTTAGACTTTTTATATTTAAAATGAGATTTGCTTTAATAGAATACAGTATTAAAATATATGCAACTGATTCTTATACTTTTACATTTCCTAATCTGAAAAGTGCAGTCTATTTGTATAAGTTTTGCTAATTCACAGTCATCATTATAGATCCAGGGCAGACATTTTAGACCTTATTTTAATATTATGTCAAACCTTACAAAAATGGTGTTAAGGGCAGTAAATCCAAAGCAACTCCAGCAGTGGTTTCATGGTAATTTGTTTGTATTGGACACTGGGCTAAATTCTGCATTTTCTTTAATCCCATATTCTACTAGAATTTTCTGGAAAGCGACTGATCTTTTACATTTACTGTGCCAAATATCAATAGCTAAATCAGTCCTAGGATTGTGGTTGTATGTATATGCATGCATACACATATTCATGGAAATACTAAGTGCTACACTTGGCTAACATATGTCATAAAGAAGTTAGTAACTATCCAGCCCTATTGTCCTTAGGAGCCTGGAAGCTTGAGTATTGAAATCACATTGTACTAGCAGTCATGTTATACTAACCAAAAGGACAAACCCTAAATAGAATGTGTGGTTAACGTAACTGTTAGAAATAAATCACTGAAAATTATAACAAGTTAAGTTCATATTCTTGACTCAGACTCCCATCCCTCCTTTTAGTACCCTTGACTTCCTTCTCAGAAACCACCCTTCCCTTCTCAATGTTTCCTCTAATCACAGAAGAAAATTATCTAAGATCATTGACCCTGAAGTTTTAGTGATTTAATATGTTAACCCTTCAAGAATGTTTGCATTTTAAAAGGAGATCGCAAGGAGGGAGAAATGCTAAATTCAAAGGAATCTATCACTAACAGAAGAATTGTAAGAACTGTAACACCTGAGCATGGAAGATATTTTGAGAAAAGAGTATATCCTTGGTTCTTCCCAAGTGACAGCACACAGACACCTATATTCTCTACTTAACCATGAGGCTGACTCATTTTTCTAAAGTAAACATATTCAATTTTGCATAATAATATAGCAAATGAGAATATTGAAAAGCAGCAGAAAATTATTAGGAAAAATAATGTTTTCTTGATATTTTTCCCCTGAGAAATTAATGCCAGAGGAATATATCTGAGTTACAAAATCATATAGAATGTGCCTTTTGTGCAGGTATAACAAGAGACCTAATAATGTAAACAATTACTTCTAAAGTGGCTATTTCTCTGGTCTGTAATGCCATGTATTAGAAGCTATAGCAAAGTAAAGGACTGAAAAAAATATGGGCCTACTTCAGGCACCAGACAGTTCTTCTGGAAACCTTCAAACTGTCCCCCTGAATTACCTCACATTGGTGAAGTCCACCAGATAATCCTTCCTGGTCAGTTAAGCCAATTTAAGCCAAAAAAGAACCTTTGAGGTTTTTACAATATCTAAATGAGCAGCCTATAGTGATTTTATCTAATATTCATAGTCAAGAGATGGCATAGTCATTGAGTTTCAATTTCCTCATCTGTGAAATGTGTATATAGCTCATACCTCCCAGGGTTGTGATGCCTAGAGGAAATGCTCTATGCAAAGCATTTGGCTAACCTGAAAGTGTTGTATGAATACTCTTATTTGTATCTTCCCAATGGTCAGCACAAAGACCATTACAGAAAATTTAATATTTTTAAAGAATCAGATTAATGAGATGATTACCTAATTTTGACTTCCCTTTGCATAAAGTAGACGTGGCCCCTAATCCACTTTGGTTGGGAAGAATATAATTATGGCTGTTAACACATAACAGTAGAACAATTGGCCAATCTAGTTGTGTGCATAGGTATGTGCATAGTTTTAAATCAGTGAAAAAATTGCACTTTGGACAAAATCAAATGATGAAGTTTTTTCAATTTTGAGGCAAACATTTTTGTTTCATTGAGATGTGGCCTTTGCCTACACTGCAACTCATCCAAAAACTTGTTCATTCTCAAGGGATTCCCAGGAAAATAGCTATGACATTTCAAGAGCTTTTGCATTCCAGCTATATTTGAAACATTTAAGAAAAAAGGGGTGAGGTGAGGTGGGAAAGGATGAGACAGAAACCTTTACAGATGTACTAAATCACTGAAGGAGACCTCTATTATTCCTTTGTATTTGCAAATGACAAAGAATTTGTGGGATTTAGAGATGTTCATTTTATAAACGAAGAGACCTTTAAGGCCCTGAAAAGGGAATAACAGACCCAGGGTTTAACCCACATCTTCTGGTTACTGATCCCTGGATCACTTTATTTGAGACCGCTGACATTCTGATAACTATATCAAAGAACCTAAGAATGTATGATATTGATAATTCTATGCTAACCTGACACCCCATTCAAATTCTTTCAAAGTCGGTGGAAACTTAGTGCACCAGGTCTGGAATCAGAGATCCTAAATTGTAATCGAAACTCTGCCATTTCCTTCCTACCTCTGTGACTTTAACCTCTCTGGGTCTCAGTTTCCTCATCTACAAAAGGAGGTGGTTGGACTATAAGGCCTGCCCATCTCCAAGTCTATGATTCTAAGATCTATTCTTTTGAACGAAGAGCTCCAAAAGTTTGAAAAATTTCCTAATGTCAAATAGTTTTGTAACATATGTCCACATTCCATCTGTTAAAATGTTAATGTTTGAAATAACGCTTTTTGAATTTTTCTGAATGTTAGAATGACTTTGCATAGCAAAGCTTTATCTTTTCTCAAGGGGCAAGTGTATAAAATTAACATGTTTGAATAGTTTTCTGCCTTTGCTGCAAAGAATACACATTAGCATTGTTCAGTGCTGTTTCAAGATCCTTTTAATGATCGTTAGCTTTCTTAAACATGCTCTTTTCCAACCCTATCTCTTCTGCTGTCACTGGTTTCTGACACATAGCCCTTTGTTCAATCACTTTCCCTGGGCTTCAGATTATTACATCAGATGCATGCAGCCTACAACATGGTCACAATGTGGTACTGTAGAAATAACTGGTTATGAAGTCAGAGGAAATAAGTCCAAATCTTGGCTCACACATTTACTACCTGTGGTATCTTGAATAGGTAATTTCATTTCTATATGCCTTCATTTCCTCATCTGTAAAATAAGGTGGTTGGACTACATCTACCAACCCTTCCTATTCTGAATCTTAAGCTCCAAACTGATAGGAGAAATCCATTTTAAGAAGTCCTAAATGATAGGACAGAACCAACATAGGTTTTTAAATACCTGTAGGAGGCAGGAAATAAGGCACTATTGGGTATGGAGCTGTGCTGTCAGAGCTGCCTAAAGGCAGGGATCAGGGTTTAAACTTCCTTGGCATCCTTCACAGTACACAACATAGTGCTGCGCATATAAAAAAGTAAGCAATAATACAAAAAGAGTAATTTATATTTACATCATGCTTTATAGCACATATCATATTTGACATTTATTACAACCCTGCATGATAGAAGTATTAAAGTATTGTCATGACATTTTTACAAATAAGGAAATGAAGACTGGGAGAGGCATCAGTAATTTGCCACACATCACACAGCAAGCAAATGGTGAAGCCAGTACTTGGAACTGAGGCTTCAGCCTCCACTCTAATTTTTCTCTCAGCAGAATTAGGGACTCTGGAAACCAAACACTGCATGAATTCACTCTCTATATTGGCTTTTTTGGGAAGGTGGAGAGATTTCTGTTACAAGGGAGGGTTCAGTTATAGGGACAGATGAGTGGTCTATAAAGAAATGACTATGATAAAAAAAACAAAAGGTATCAATACAACATTAAATATACATGCTGGGGATAGGGGTCTGAATTTGTGGAACCCCCTGGGTCAGGAAATGCCTTCTACTAATGCAGATCAGCACCTTCTCTTCAACTTATAGCTTGAGAATGTTACTAGATCAACACTAAGAGATTAAATGATTTACACAGGGTCACACAGGCACTGTGTGCTAGAGGTGAGACCTAAACCCAGGTCTTCCTGGTTCTACCTAGCAGGCCACATGCTCTCTCCATACTATGGAGCAGTATTAGAAACCTAGTAACTGAAGTTCCTTCCTGTTAAGAGGCCTAAACTTCACATTGCTCAATGAGAAGAAATTGCACTTAAGTATTAACTCTAGTTCAACCTGGATTATACACAGATATTCATTCTGTGGCTAAGGAAAAACATGTGAGGCAGTAGGTCATAGTGAATCCTGCCTCTGACATATACTGACTGTGAATCATTTAATTCCTCCAGGCCCCAGGCAACTCTTTAAAACCAAATTCCAGAATAGTTGTCCGTCTACACTGGAGAGAATTTTTTTCCCCCAAGCATTCCTTAGACCATTTAAATCTCAGCTCTTCATACTGGCACAAAAAGGAAAAACAAAGTATCTATGAATTCTGAAGATCTATCCAACACTATGATGAAGTATGAAAGAACTAAAGAAATTAGAACTCTTATTTGGCTGGCATTTTAAGAAAATTACCTTTTTATAAAAAGACATAAAGAGAGGTAGCTAGAGAGAGGTGAGGTAGTATAGAGTGGAAGGATACTAAGAAAAGAGTCAGAAGATTTGGGTCTGAAGGTAGAGGCATGTGATCTTGAGATTCAAGTCCATACTATAAAATAGAAGTAAACCTTTCCCTACCTACTTTACAGGGTTGTTGTGAGGATCAAAAGAAATATGTGTAAAATGCCTTGTAAACCTCAATGTGTTAAAGAAATACTGCTATCGTTATTTCGTTAATTTCATACAATTCCTAGCTGTTTGAAACGGTGTCTACTAGTCAACATGAAACAAGCCAAGAAGAAGGATACCTATGAGTGCCATAGGTCACTCTCTGAGACTATAAATTGAAGAGCAGGTGTCAATGAGATCCATTGATGGAGTGAATTTCCTCACTGGCAAGTTCTTGGATTAAATCAAACAAACAGATTCTGGTCAATAAATTATTTTCTTAAATGAATTTGCCCTGATGTTCACTGTTAGCCTCATATACATTTTCCCTTCTTTCTCTCTTGAATAATCTCTCTCACACTCTGGCAGCACTGGAACTCCAGTCATCTGCCTTTTTTTTTTCTCAGCAATTCTTTGTAAAGAAGGGAATCTAGAAATTAGGATTGCCTTCTGAGAAGGCAATCCACTTCCTCCCCCTGAAACACACAACGTATATAGTTCTCCCCTGTTCTGCTTAGACCTGCTCAGATACAACAGGTCATCTCTTGTTCTTTTGTGAATGACTTTCTCTTCAGGATGGAAGATTAGAACCAGTATTTGTACAAGAATTGTTTTCCATAATTAGAAATACTTATGCACAAAGACTTACATAAAATGTAAGAAAAGAGAGAGGAACTTTACTTAGGGTCCACAAATATCCAATTTGGGGCAATACCTCTATGTGGTTACCAGTCAGGGTTGATCTAAAAAAAGAGTTGGGGAAGGAAGTGGGGGTGGGGGTTTTGAAACACTGTCTAGGTTGGTGTGCAAAGTGATTCCTTTGGAGGAATAAAGAAGGTTGTGTGAGGTGGAAAAGGCCCGAGAGTGACAATTGTGATCCTGAAGGAAAGGCCCTAGAAATTCCAGGTACTAATGATCAGAGTGGAGTTGAGTGTAATGGAATGGAAAATTCCATTTCTACTAATCCCAGGGTGCTATCCCAACAGGGATGGCAGCAGAAGAAAATGACTGAATGGGAGGACACTAACAGGGAACCCTAAATATTTTTGCCATGCATTCCCTAGATCTTGGAGGAAGAGAGAGTTCCTATGTTGGTACAAGATGCATGTCCATTCTCAGGAGGTCAAAATCTGGAGCCCTTTATCTTCTCTCTGGAAGTCGGGGAGAGCCCTAGACTTATTTTATCCAATTACACTAACTCTGCCACCCAGCCAAGCTATAAAAAGTAGATTTGGGAGTCCAGAACATGGAACATTGGCTGCCAGCTCCACATTAGCACCAAATAGCCATGAGGGGAATATGGGATCCAGGACCTGATGCACAGAAACTGATGGTTCACTGTGGTAGGGACTTGAGACACTGTTAATACAACCAGACACTGTTAAGATGGGTTTTTCTCAATCCCAAGGAGAGGCATTCTAGAACACCTCCTGCACAATGCACATACATACACCGATATGCCCCTCCCCTAGTCCTGTGGCATCCAGTTCTTGTCTCTGCTTTTCTTATATCTTCAGGTTCTGGGCTTCTGTAAGCAGCCTGGACTAGAGCTGGCCTTGCTGCACTACCTTAATTTGCCTTCTTAAACACTGCCTACAACTATGACCATGGGGCTGAAGAATTCTAGGATCCCAGATTTAGAGACAGATGAACCTTAGAGGTCATTTATAATAATAATAAAAAACACCACCCCTTTTATATATGGGGAAACTGAGGCTGGGGGATTTAACTTCCTGGAACTAGCCAGAATGCAAAGTAATCAAGCTGACCTGGAAGGACCCAAATCAACAAGTAGCTTTAGAGTCTGTATTAGCTATGAGTCTGAGAGACATACTCTGAAGGAGAGGGTATATAGAGCTGAGAATTCAGGGAAAGATGATAATCTCTCTTTCTTTCTCGATCTCTCTCTCTCTCTCTCTCTCTCTCTCTCTCTTTCTCTCTCTCCCCCTTCTTACTTTCCTCCCTCCCCTTCTCTCCCTATATATCCATTCACAATCTTATTTAAAATGCTCCTGGTGAAAATTTTCTATATTTTTATGTCCCACTGAGGTACAAAAAAATATTTTCAAGGGCGAATTCAGAAGTTGATTTGCCAGAATGCCTGAATACTACACATCAGTCCCAAACAACCCATAAACCCAGTTGGCAAGTGGCAGAGAAAAAAAGCAGAACAGAGTTCATTTGCATAAATGCTGTTATTATTTACCCAGCGAGACGTTAAAAGTATTCGAAGGATAAAGGTGGTAGAAGAAGGAAGGCACATTTAGAGGTGTATTATAAATTTCATTTACAAGGCTGATTGGAGGGAGTTACAAACTTGGCAAAGTCATATCTAACACAGGGTTTCCTTTTCATAAAAATAGAACCATGAATTTTGAAGCCCTTACGGCTTATTAGCACTTCTATTCCAGCCCTGCCTGCTCTCCATTTCTTCATAAATTAATAACTGTCCTCTAATCTTCCTCCAGGAATACTAAAGACTGTTCGGACAACCATCATTACAAGGAACTGCAAATGCCCCAGTTGATTTTCCTTCTGATGTCAATCAAATAGCCCCGTTAAACGTGCCTGTTGGCAGAATCACCATTTTCGGGATCTTTTGCAAATACAGCATGTGG
Organism: Trichosurus vulpecula; assembly: GCF_011100635.1. Classification (NCBI taxonomy): domain Eukaryota; kingdom Metazoa; phylum Chordata; class Mammalia; order Diprotodontia; family Phalangeridae; genus Trichosurus; species Trichosurus vulpecula. The sequence goes on from NC_050578.1 coordinate 73,238,900, forward strand.
TGGAGATTTGGGATGTGAGCGGGTGTCAAATGTCCTTAGAGGATTTTTGTAGAGATAGTTGGCTGTTCTCGCAGTGTTGTATTTTGCGATGAAGCAGTTGGGGCACAGGGGGCAAGGATGCGCTTTAATTCTTAATGAGAATTCCAGCCATGCAATAAATCTGAGCTAAAGAGAAATTCATCGAGGAGAAGAGATAGGTAGGAAGGGGAAAGAATACATTGGAGGAGAGGATGGAAGCAAGTCATTTTTTTGTGGTTCTGATTGCCATCCCATGCCTTTACTGGCTTTTACATAGAGGGGATGGGGGAAGAGGCCAAAGTGGTATCTTAGCTAAGCTACCCGAAGACCCGGACTGTAGGGATCTAGACATGAATATATATATATACCCACATAGCGTGTGTGTGTGTGTGTGTCTAGGAAAGATGGGTTCCCACCCAACTCGTGTAATTTTAACCAGCACTGGTTCGGGTGCCAGTGTCCAAGGGTCGGGAAAAGATGTTTTTATTTCCCTGAACTCTCCAAATTTCTCCCAGTTCGTCCGACACCTGGCGCTGCGGGACTGGTTTTCTAGGGTAGCAAACAACTTACTTAGCATATTGGCTTCGTGGGAGCCGTTGACTTTGCCATCCGGATGGATTTGCAGATGGAAACCGATACCAACTCTGCAGTAAAGACTGCCAGTCCGGCGCCCTGATGGGCTCCACTGAAAGCTGCTCCGCTCCGAGCCGCTGCCTTTAATTCCCAAGGAAGAGGAGGAGGAGGCAGAGAAGGAAGATGAGGAAGAAGCCAAGGGAGAAGTGCTGTTTCTACCCCTACTGCCGCTGCCCCCTCGATTCCGGTTACTGGCTGTGGGTCCTAGTTGCGCTTTGGGAAGGAGTTGCTTCTCTTCAGCCCGGGAGCTGCGGATCAGGTGGCCGAGGAAGAGGAGGAGGAGGAGGAAGAGGAAGGACAAGCTCATTCTTTCAGACCCAGGAGTCCTAAGAGCATCTTGCGAGGGTCCTGCCGGGATCCTTGGCCCCGGTGCGACTGCGGTGGCGGCGGCTGCGTGCCTATCCTGCCCCCTTCTCTGCACTCGGTGGACATATCCTCAGAGGGGAGGGGGGGTGGAGAAAAAGAGAGAGAGGGAGGGGGGAGGAAGAGAAGAGAGATAGGAGAGAGAGAGAAAGAGAGAGACAGCGAGAGAGAGAGAGAGAGAGAGAGAGAGAGAGAGAGAGAGAGAGAGAGAGAGAGAGAGAGAGAGAGATTGAGGACAACCAGAACAAATCTCAACCGTGGCCCAGAGATATTTATAACAGGAGTGATCTCACTGCTCAGTGCATGCCTGCGAAACTAGAAGACCTTTCTCCTCCATCCGCTGCTTTGTGTACCAGCCGGCCAGTGCTGTGAGGGAGCCTCGCTAAGGGGGGGTGGGGGGAAGGAGAAGGGAAAAGATGAGCAGGAGGAGGAGAAACAGAGAGGGGAAAAGGCTGCACCCTCAACTCTGGATGCATTCACGGGAGGGCCACGGCCAACAGCTCTCATTCACTACTGGCACGGGGTTAATCACCATCCCACAGCAAAGCCTGGGAATCCCTGACACAAGGAAGACAGATCTTCCGGCAGGCAGTGGCGGAAATAGGTGATTGAAACATGGAAATGTGCCATTCTCCCCCCCCCCTCCCCCGCCCTCACCATACACACATCAGAAATACCTCCCACCTCAACCCAGGTCACCATCTCTTTTCACAAGCAAATAACTTACCTCCCTCGCCTGCCCGTCTCGCTGAAGACCCCCCTAAAACCGGAATGTTTTCCTTCAAGGAATCCCTACTAATCCTGAAGCACACTAGAACTCAAAGCCAAAAAGGGACTTCTTTGCTCTGGAAACTCCACGTGAGCAAAGAGGTTCCGTCCCCGGCATCCCAGTGCTAATTTCTGGAGGTTTTGGTGGGAAGCCGGAAGGGGAAAGGGGAAAATCAAATGGATTAAGATTAGCAAAGGCCCCGACTGGTTAATTTCTGCGCTTAAGAGATCCCTCCAGACCAGCATCTATTGATACTCATGTTGAATCTAAGAACAGAAATGGGCCTCAGGGTTCATCTAATTCTCCCACCTGAATATAAATTCCACCTACAAGGGTTCGGGACAAGAACTAGTATAGTGCCTGGATTTTAGGAAGCACTTAAGAAATGTTTGGCTATTCATTGATTAATTGATTGATTGGTCATCCAGCCACTCACTTGAAACGCTCCAGTGATGAGAAACTCACTACCTCTCAATCCTATTAATATATGTGTTTGTTTTACCACTCCAAACAACGATTCTGTGGTCTGTATTGCAATAAGAACACATGTACTCAATCATTTGACTATATTCATGGAGGGACAGAGTCTGGGCTAGTACGGAGGTCTGCCTGAGTTGCCCTCCTCCCACAAGGTTTTCCTCATTAGGGTATGCAGATCTGCTATTTGCAGAAGTACAATGAATTATTAATCTTAAATAGCTTCTGATTTTAATCTTTAAAAAAACTGGGAATGGAAGATTTCTCTTTATGAAATGCTCCAATTGTTACTTTCCTGAAAAATATACCTCACTTGTATTCTTGGAGTAGTCTGCAAATACGCTAAAGCTATAAATTACATTCTGTTATATTGTTCACTGGAAATCTTAATGAAATAACTGTATTATAGGCCAATTAGGTCAGTTCACACAAGCCATGGGTAAGGTTAATATTTGGCTTTATATCTATCTTAATAATGAAAAGAACATAAAACATAAGCATATGTTGCAGAACTGAGCTTCTTCCAATTCTTCCAAGTATTTAACAGCAAACCACCTAGAGAATCACTTGAGCAAAGCATTGGAGTCCATGTCAGCAAGAAAGAAAGGAGACATCCTAAAAAATGAATGCATATAATAACAGTAGGTGCTATAAAAAGACATACAATAACTTAGAAAGAAAGAAAAGGCAAAACCCCACAGTCAGGAGCTGAATAAATCCCTTTGGCTATGTAATATTCAAGCAGTGCCTGAGATTTGGCTACCTTTCAGCAGACATATCCTGCAAAAGCAACATGCTAAATGCTAAAATGTTAGATTTTTGGTACACAGAAATTCCAAAGAGCATTTGATTTCTTACTGCTTAATGATGGAGGTGGCTGAACAGGGGCAGTGAATAGAGGACTGATAAAATTTCCCAGTGGTAGGGCCAGATAGTTGCAGGTTTCCCTACTGCCTTAGTAAATCTGTGGGAAATTAAAATAAAAGTGCTTTGGCTCTGCATGATCATGTAAAGCATTTATTGCAATTATTAAATTGTATCATCATTTATTCAGATTAAATTGTATTATTTTTCTAAAGTAGAAAAATGTTGGCTTTCAGATGCTGTTTCTGCTTTCCCCTAGAACAGGTGACCCTGCAGGAACATCTAGAGTTGAAATGTCAGAAAAGGAAAGAAAGCCTTGTGCTTCGGACCAGTAACATCTGAAGAGAATTTTGGCTACAATTACAAGGGCTTAGCCTCATTCCGCACGGACTTGGACTCAAAAGAAGAAAATAAGACTACAGCTTCAAAAGAACAGAAGATGATGTTCCCATAGAGACCTAAAGGACTCCTATGTCCACTCCACCTTTTGAACCTACTCTTAGATACTACATGCTTGTAGTTGTCCCTGAGGATTAGACAAATCAGACCTGATGATGACTTCTGTTTCAGTCCCGATGCACGCCTGTATCACCATGTGGGACTCCCTCCCCTTCTAATGCAGATCAGCATCTACTCAGAAACTTAAGTCATAGAGAGTTAATTATATGAGCAAATGAGAGAGATTAAGTGATTTGCCCAGGGTCATATAGATGGGACCCGAACCCAAGTCTTTCTGATTCCACCGCCAGCTACTCTTTGAATGTGTTTGGAAATAGATTCATTTGCAAGTCAATTAGCGTCAGAGTAGGAAGAGTCACTGCGAGGACCTGCAGAGAACCAGAAAATGGCATAGTATGGTAAATGTTTGGGTTAGAGGTCTACAAAGGTCCTCTGGCTAGCCATGCTCTCTCTGCCGCGAGGCTGACCAGGTATCAAAGCACTTTCCCTGGTGTGTCCCAAAGGCTAAGTCCGCTTAGTAAGTGGTCTGAGTTCAGGCAGCGCAAACTACAAAAGGTCTAGAGACTTGTTCCTCAAGTGTTCTGGACTCCAAAAAGATGATCATTTCGCAATCGGGCGGCACCCGGCTCAATTCGTGTTAGCCCAGAAGAGAAAGCTTAACGCACTTTCTAGTGAGCAGATATATAGAGCTTCTCTTAAAAAGCATCCATGCCGAAGAGGGGCTTTCTGACCCTTTCTCAACTCCTCAAATTTCTCAAATGCATCTGGGAGCCTCATTATGGGTCAAAAGGCTGCTGCACAAAAATTGCCTTACCAAGAACTCGGCTAAATGGTTATAGTTAATTACCTACAAATTACCCAGCCACTGACATCAAGGT